>NC_079168.1:5540360-5642860 GCF_947568905.1 Ostrea edulis
AGCATCACCATTTATTTGGAGATGACATGGCCATCTCAAAGCTTCAAAGAAAACCCCATTCATGGCAACAATAATGGCACCACAGACTATAAGGAATTTGATATATTTTTATAAAAGGCGAAGATAACGAAACAATGATCGATCTCATAACTCCCACAAGGAATACAAATAAAGAGTTGGTCAAACACGGACCTCTGGACATACCCGAGGTGGGATCATGTGCCTAGGAGGAGTGAGTATCCCCTGTAGACCGGTCAAACCCGCCGTGAGCCCTATGTCTTGATCAGGTAAACGGAATAATCCGTAGTTAAAATCAGTGTACCAAGAACGACCTAACAATCTGTATGAAACATGCCAAACAGCATTTAACCCAATGACAAGTTATATGGGCAATTAGAGCATTATAACGACAATAGAATTTATAAAATGCTGACTTTCAACAAGACCTGAAACCCCTATAACATCAACTTGTTTGTCAGTAGCCTGTACATGTCTCAGTTTAAAAACTGATCATACACAAAACAAGCTCTTGCGTATCGAATCAGTTGAGAGATATAAACACCATATGGAGGTGATATCTTCATAGCAACAAGTGACACTAAACCATCAAACCTCAGAATATGTCTAGCTCTCTGTAGTTAAAATCAGTGTACCAAGAGCGGTCTAACAATCATGAAACACGTCAGAAACATTTGACCCAATGATCGGTTGTATTGGCAAACTAGATCATTATAACGACCAGAGAATTTACGAAATGCTGACTCTAAACGAGACTGTTGAAACTCCTGTACCATCAACTTGTTTGTCAGTAGCCTGTCTCGATTTAAAAACTTACTATACGCAGAACAAGCTCTTGCGTATCGAATCAGTTGAGAGATATAAACACCATATGCAGGGGATATTGGAATATTGCTACATAAATATGGGAAGTTGACGACGGAGAAGCTGAAATCATCCCGTTTGTCGTAAAGTTAAGTAGTTAGTTTGCCGTTAATATCTACTTTCATTAAAATATCTTTGAAGCACCGCCGTGGTGGTCTAGAGGTTAGAGCGTTCGCCCCGCATGCGGAAGGTTCCATCGCCAAACGCTTGACATCAGGTGTGAATGTCACGAGTCCTCGGAGATGACCTTATAAACGGGTGTCCCATGTCACAGTAGGTGTAGCACGCTAAAGAACCCTCACTGCTCAATGGCCGTAAGCGCCGAGCATAGGCCTAAATTTGAAGCCTTTTACCAGTTTTGGTGACGTCTCCATATGAGTAAAAAAAATTCTCTAGAGAGAGACGTTAAACAAGATACAATCAATCCAAGTATGAAGCAGAAGTGGACAACTCTGTGGTGTCTTTTATTTCGAGTTCACTGGAATATATCGAATCGACATATGAATGAAAAATATCATTGTTAATAGATAAAACGTCGTCAATATACATGCATCTAAATGTCGAAGTGAAAGCCACAGCAAGAGATTTTTTCTTTTTGAATAAATTCTGCTTTATAGGAATATAAAAACATGTCAGCTAGCAAATGAGCACAATTCGTGCCCATTGGAATTCCAATAGACTGTTGGAAGACCTTATTACCAAAGACCACGCATATATTATTAACGAGGAACTCCTGCAAAGAAGATGGGTGAACTTGGCGAACAATAACTCTATTCATGATTGGGCATCAGTCGCGAATCTGGAGTTTAAAAATCCGCATTTATGGCACCCGTAGTTACAACCTTGCATACAGTACCGTACTAAAACGCTTTCCAAAATATTTAGAATTTAAAAAACAAGAAATGTATAGTTCATACTTAAAAGAAGGATATTTAATCAAAATCATAATCAGAATTTGTTTTACAGGCAGCATCATGTATATCAGACATTAAGCAGCTTTTAACACACACATAATTACACTGGCGCCAGGAGTACCTAAGGTACCAAAATGACACTGATTTTATCAAACAAATGTTTTGAACAGCATTTACAACCTACTTGTACTAGTGTACCGAATATAATAAAGGCATCAGTTCTCGCCTCTTTTGGTACAACTCTGGGGCCGTTTTTACAGCTTTTGCTGTTAGATTTTCCAGCAAATAGAAATGGGACAGAGACAGGCCTTTTAGACAGTCTGCACTGGTTCCATATTTGGCTTTTGTCATGATCTCCTCAAGTAACATCTTAAGCATTGATGAAATTATTCTCTTTCACTTTCCTTTAAGATGTGTTTACAAAACAACAACATCCATACTTCACAGGAGGCCCCATATTTGTCTACATTTATTTTCTAGCTGCATGTTGGAATCAATTACACGTGATCGTGATTAAGACTGCATGCTATGAGTAAAACTTAAAATAAAATACCAGAGACAAATAATTATGGGAAGTCTAATAATTCATAACAAAAATAATAGGTAGGAAAAATTGGTATTCGAACCACAGATATGCAATCTGTGCCTGTCCAAAACTTCATTGAGATTGCCGCTATACCATCCCGGCTCTCCATCCCATGAAGAATTTCTGAATTTCAAGCTATCTAAAGTCACCCGTCGTGAACATAAAAATGTTAATACGACAAAAGTTATACACAAGAAGTAAGTTTTTTTCATAGATAGGGTCAAGTCTCCATACTTTTATTTACGAAACATATTACACCTGACCATGTATACTAACATATTTTACTCAGTTCACAATGGAGACTTGGCCCTCTCCATATGAAAATCTGCTTCGAAAAGTCAAATTTACGGTATTTTGTGCGTTTTTCGCGTATACATGTATGTGATTTTAAATAGGAATATTTCAATGTTCCTTTGAAATGGGCACACCGAAAAAGCATTTTTGGAAACTATGGATTGATTGTTTTAACTAGAATTCAATGTTTTCTTTTTCTGGAGTTTCAATTCTAACTTTGATATGTATCCTTCTTTTTTATTTCAACTTCAGAGTACTTGTGCGTGGAATCAGAAAGGTGTTTTAACAAAGTACATGATTTTTCTTTTTTGGATGACTGATCACAATATATGAATATTTGCGTTTTCAATTTTTGTTGAAGAAGCAACTGTCTATGATGTCAAAAAGTCTAGTGGGGAATGGTCGTGTAAAGTGCTTAAAAGCTATACGTTTTGATGTTGTTGATTTGAGAAGAGTTCTTTAGATGTTTTAGAATCCACATTTGATTAATACCACTTCTGGCATATGTAGTCGCACAGTATGTTTGAGGTTTCTCATTCAGAGCTGTTAATATTTTCTTGAGGAGCAAAGATAGGGGCTTGGTAGATCATTTACTCGATCAAGCAATGTATTTCCTTGTAAGGGTTTTTGTGAAGTTTAGGAATCCAGTATAGGTATGGTACATGTAACTCATATTCATCCATCCCATTGCTTGTGATATTAAATGTGTACATGTCTAAAACTGAAGCATGGTTTTTAAAAATGTCATCTTTTGAAAGGGCTATTGAGGTAGAAGTACGATTACCAAACGCTGAATTAATGCCAATTTCGTTTTAAAAACAGTTGTAATAATGAGCCTTACAAAGACAATGTTGTTACAAGCTTTGTCAGCTGAAACCAAAACATATTTCTCGAGTAACCTAACTAATTCTTTGATCACTTCTGTACATGTTTAAAAGGAAAATATAGAATACTAATAAAGAATCAAACCATACACATGGAACTTGAAAATTTTGGTCAAAATGTCGTCAATTCGAATGCAAGCGCGAGGACATGTAGTTCACTATTTTCACTATATGGCCATATTAGCCCCACCCTAGGGCCTCAACCCCTGAATTTCACAATTTAGGTTAGAGAGCTGCATGGACATCATAGTCATGCATTTTGGTTTTTTCAAATATATATGGGAGTAGAGAAGATTTTCTAAGATTTAATACATTTTCACTACATGTATATGGCCATATTGATCCGCTAAAGGGCCTCAACTCCTGACCCAGTAGACCATCTTCGCTAGCCAAGGGTGACGATCCACGGTGTTTCTCTATTCACAGCGAAGATGCCAGGAGACATGAATTTCACAATTTGTTAGAGGGTTTTATAAACATTATTACCATGCATTTAGTTTTTTCCCACATCTGTGGGAGTAGAGATGATTTTTTTAAAATATAGCCTTTCTAGCATACTTGGCCCCGCCTATGAGGCCCCAGGGGTTGGGGTGGTAAGGTAAAAAAAAAAAATTCACAATTCATTTTCCCCTTATCCTACAGATGTTTTACACCAAAAATGGTAATAATTGGCCTTGTAGTTTTCAAGAAGTTAAAAAAGTAAAATTGTTAACGGATGACGCACAACGACGGACGAAGGCCAACGGCGATAACCCGAGGGACTCAAGTGACCTAAACCTTGGATGATCTTTCAACGTACCAATTAATATCCATTATATTTGTTGTGATACACGTAATTGAACAGTGGATTGAGATATACTTCAAAAACTACAAGTTCACTGGACACCGTTTGTGCCGAATCGTACCTGTCCTTTTCATTTGTGACGTATATTTTGACTGCATGTAACAGATGACAGTTATGAACGCTGTACCAGTTAATGTCCCGCGGTTCTAAGATAAATTCCAAGTTACAAAACTATCGAAATATGGATGTTAACGAAGAATTAGCTTTAGCGGATATGACACGTCCGTTGGTCGGTGCGTCTTGGTTTATCAAAAGAATAAAGGTCTCACTTCTCTCATTAAAACTTCCTACGTCTCCGTGGCTGTATAAGGTACATGTACAGTGCAATGGGCGCAATACAGTTACGAGATGTAGCGGTTTGCCCCTACATGTACATTCATTAATTCGTTTTATTCGCTCGAACCACAATGGAAATGGTAAATGAGGTACAATACAGAAATTTCCTGTACCAATACAAGTAACGTCAAAGGAATGTAATTAGGTATACAAATAAACATAGTGAAATATATAAATACATGTACAAAAAGTTGGAGTTGTGTATTAAGAACAAACTAATTCATATATCATTTTGAAAAATAAAACATGCACGGATTTACACATGTAAAGGTTTTTAACATTACTCGTTAACATAATTTCATTATATTTTGTCTCGTAGAATGTTTTCTGTGTACGCATTCTTTCTTTATACCGGATAAAGCACTGCATTGTAGTGCATAATGATATTCATCAGCATTTTTTGTTTCATTACATAAAACAGTCTTTTGTTGTATGGTATACTAAACAATCGGTCTGTCTCTACAGGGAGGCGATGGTTCGTGATACGAAATTTCAAAAAGATGCTACTGAGTTTCTTAGGTAGATTTTCAAGATAGGTTTCCAGACTATAAAACTTGTTTTCAAAATTATGTAGTGTGCGCCTGGAAGGACTAAAACATCACTGGACCACGTCTGGACAAATTGAGTGCACACACAAATCCTAAACAAGCTACATCGTCAGACAGAAATGGACCTTACAGTGTTCAACGTCATAAGAAACAATTGAATAAACATTTCCCGGTTATTTTTCTACACGTGTTGTCTATTTTCTCTGTGTAGTAAAACAGCTTCAGATGTCAACAAAATGCTTTTCTATTAGCAAATTAATTATTCAGATCTTTCCTACCATCATGTTTATCGTAAAAAACATCCCCCCCCCCCCCCATAAAGCTTTTATTTTTCTTTCGTTGGTGGTCATATTAGGAGGGACACTATTGCTAAGCGTAGCCATACAGTTGTATGTCCCCACCGCAAAAAAAGTTGAAGCACAAAAGTCCCGTAAAACCTGTAAAATTTGTAGGATAAAAATCAATTACATGTACATGTATATATGGTGACTAACAATCCTACAAAATTTGAACAAAATCCATTGAGCGGTTTCCGAGAAGTTGTGTCCACAATGTTTCTATAGTGTAGCATGTACAAATTCAACTAAGTCCCATAATTCCTGTAAAATTTGTTGAATCAAAATGGTCAACTTTATATGGTGAATAACAATGCCAATGCCACAAAATTTGAACAAAATCCATTCAGAGTTTCTGAGAAGTTGCGTCCACGAAGTCAAGTGTGACAGATGGACGGACATACATGTATGGATACCGATATTTCCATGTCCCCTTCCGCGTTGCGGCGGGGAACAAAAAGTCCTTTATTTTTATTTCCAAACTCATTGAAGCCACATTTAAAATTTTCTCCCTTCCTGTTACATTAGATTCCATCCCACATTGTTCCAGTGAGAAAAATAAAAATAATTCCCTAAAATGGAAGACAAATATTTCTCTGAACAAAGAAAAATTCTGTTTAATGACATACTTTTGTACAGTGTACTTTCTATCGCCTTACAAAACACAGGTAAAATAAAACATGCAGCATGATTTGTTTTATTCATCTCATTCATATGCATTACAGGAACGAACAAAAATTGTCTCTTTTAATTGTACAAGTGCACACAGACAATACAATTGTACAAACACATACATTTCAATCACACAACTACAAAACAAAACGACCAAATGTGCTCCTGGTGACCATCTCATGGTCTTAGCGTTTCAACTCCTCATTCACTACAATTTTATGTAACTCATATTATTTTCTAATACAGGTACATATTTGATCTATATTTACTAGTATTACATTGTACAATAGTCCAGTCACTGAGTAATTGGGATACACAGAGTTGTAGAAAGGTTGTGAAATATTTTTAAATAAATACAAGATTTACGTCAAAAATCTCGCTGTTAAGACTTTTAGAGATGGGGAGTAAAATAGTTAACAGGATTATGTTTTAATTGAAACAAGGTAAAACCGGAGCACTTGTTGTAAAAATGAATGCTGTATGCTATTAAGTGTACTTATTATTGCGTATTCAAAATTGGGCACAGTAGGAGCTGGTGCACTATTTGGCCTAATCATGATTTAGTGCTTGTTCTGCGTTTATTAATAGATTAATAGAGATTATCATATCATAGTGCAACCATAAATAAGCACTCTTACTTCACTGCCAAAATTTGAATCTCGCTAAAATAACTACACGTACAGTATTTGAGGTAAAATTACAGTGGAGGATCACATCATTTTGTTGTAAATTCAAATGTTATACTTGATGTACATCTCTGGACAAGATCACTTAGTTTTGTTGTTACTTTAAATGGTATATTTGATGTACATCACTGGACAAGATCACGTTGTTTTGTTGACCACAGCCAGGTGGAGGCTTTGTAGGTGGGCTGTCCATTTGTCCATTGCATTATACCTGGCTGTTCCTGTGTTCTCTCTGTCCAGTTCCAACACCTGATTCACCTGGTCAATCCGGCCATGAATAGCACTATAAAATCAGATGGACATTCCTTAAGACAAAAACTGGATGAATACAAGTATAAACTTACATCAAAATGTTTACAAATTTACAATGAAGCAAAATATATCTTCCAGTGAACTTAAAATGAAATCAATTAAGTTTCCCAATGCATCTTGACAGTAATAACATGAGGAAAATTCACTTGTATATAGTGCATGAGAACTTGGACATGGATGAACACTTACCTATCAAGGATACAAGAAACTAGAAGATTTTCCACTTCTGTAGGGTCAATATTCAGTTCCTAATGAAAGAAAGATCATCAGTCAAAATTTAGTGTGGACTGAAAGCTTGAATTGAGGGAACACAAATTTAAAATATTTGTGAATATCAAATTTCTATGGACAAATGATGGAGTTGTTAAAAAATGTCAGAGTTGCAAATAAGCATTCACCTGATTGCCAATGCTATCATGTTTACTGGGTAATCAAAAATTGTAATCTGTCTTGCCCACTTGGTGAACAGATTTATTTTTAATTATTCATTTCAAATCATATCTGTTTTTCTCTTTTGCATTCACTTTCATTTTCCTAATAAAAACATATAGCATATAAACGCTTATCTGACAATGACAACCATATAGATCAGGGTCAGATACAGACATCAAAATGACAGGTGATTTGAGACGTAGCATTCTACATACTGTGGGTAGAAAACCCCAACAAAAAATCACAAAGAAAACTGGAAGGAAAACGGGCAACATTTTGTTAAAAGTGTAAAATTGAATAAACAACACATATATTTTTAATTCTTTAAATTCTTGAATTGCTTCATCAAAGTGCGGGCTTCTGCCTGACAAATTCAGTAGCCCACATGTCTACTCATGTTATTGAGCTTACTTGCAACCCTGTCTGATGATACATATTTAGTGGAAAGCTGTTCTTCGTTACAAACAAGACTTACTTTTAGTTGATCTTGAGGGTCTCCAAACAATCCATAAAACTGGATATTCTAGGAAATCTGACAAGACTCCAGCGTTTAGTGTTTCTGACAATACACAACACAATCAGTGCGTAGGACACTTACCTTAGAAATGAAGGGGATGTGAATTCTGGTGTACGGCTTGATCAGTTTAATCAGCACCTGTGTTCTGATGTTTCTCAGTAAATCTGTTAATTCAGTAAATATCACAATTTATTCAGCACCTGTGTTCTAATATTTCTCAGTAAATCTGTTAATTCAGTAATTATCACAATTCATTCAGCACCTGTGTTCTAATTTTTCTCAGTAAATCTGTTAATTCAGTAAATATCACAGTTCAAATATAAGTTTATTTTTGATGTCAAATCACCTACTAATAATTTCAATTTATTTTCAATACTACATATAAGTTATCATACACTGCAAAAACTTGCCTTCAATATGTTCCCTTATAAAGGGATCTTCCATGATATTCCGTCTATTTGTTTTCAGGATTTTCTCAAATTCATTAATATCATTATTTTGATAGGAACTGAAACAAAAAGTAAACAGATATATATCACAGACCACATTCTTTCCTTTCCTAGTGTATGTGTGTACTTCCATTCGATAACATGTAAAATGCAGAAAAGAATGGCTACCTGACTAAATTTGTCATAGCTAAGATTTCTGGGTCATTTTTGTAGGGCTTTGTCTCTTGAGAATCGAACGGATTAATTCCTGACTTCATTAACATGTTGGCAAGCACCAAGTATTTCAGACAAGTTGTCCTCCTGAAAAGAAAACCCCAAAAATATTTACTCAAAGACTCAACATACCAGCCTTTCTAAATAATACATCTCAATTTCAATTCCTTTGTAATGGTCATTTATTTACTAATAATTAAATTGTTGATCATTCAAATCATCTCTATTATCACTGTGAATATACGTAGGTTACTATTTCTTTGGCTTTTCGAACAAGATATGATCATTTAATAGCATAAAAAATCTAAAGACATCAAAACTACTTGGTAATATCTGAGATATCAAGATGATCATAATTCTTAAATACAAATACAATTAAAACAGTTATAGTCAACCTCCAGGGCCAGCGAAAGACAGTTTGTAATATCCAAACTTCATTATATCCAATAAAATTTTTGTTATTTTCCACTCCTAGGGGAATAGATAACACACAAATAAGCATGAATTTGTTTTAAGCAGGTTATAAGCACACTTTTCTGCACACCAACATATTTACCTAGGACTTCCTGATTCATCATAATTCTTAAAAGCTTCGAAGAAATCAGTGTGTGCTTTCTCATACTCCCCTTCTCTTAAGTGCATTTTCCCTCCACATTCTAAAACAGAATAACTTCTTTGTACAACACACTTTTACACTAACTTTATTTCTTAGAATCTTATATTTATGATAACAATACATTTAGAAAGCCAACTAACAGGAACGACATTATGTGATCAAAATGACGAGGTCTTGTGAAATTACTAATTTTTTATCGGGATTAACAAAGGGCCTCTACGTATAAACAACATACTACAAAGAATGACAACTCTTACATTGACAAAATCAAGACGATAAAGCTCATGTTATGGAAATTTACACATTACCCACTATGATATTTGTCACATATGTTTAGACTCGATGAATCTTTTAGACAGAGTAATACTCTATCAACATACACTGCAAGTATATATATATGTGTGTGTGTGTACCATCATTTCATTCAACTAAACACAAATACAAATACTTGAAAATCATGTTTTTTAAAATACAAAATTGCACATTTCTGCCTATTTAACATATCATTATATCTTTCAACTTCATAATCAAATGATATAGTGCTGATATGAGAAACAAGATGAAGTGAACCACCTTGATGCAACCTTCATGTAACATTACCTGTGATGATGTAGTCTTACCTGTGATGATGTAACCTTACCTGTGTGATGTAGTTTTACCTGTGGGATGTAGCCTTACCTGTGTGATGTAGTTTTACCTGTGTGATGTAGTTTTACCTGTGTGATGTAGTCTTACTGTGTGATGTAGTTTTACCTGTGTGATGTAGTCTTACCTGTGTGATGTAGTTTTACCTGTGTGATGTAGTCTTACCTGTGTGATGTAGTTTTACCTGTGTGATGCAGTTGTACCTGTGTGATGTAGTTTTACCTGTGTGATGTAGTTTTACCTGTGTGATGTAGTCTTACTGTGTGATGTAGTTTTACCTGTGTGATGTAGTTTTACCTGTGTGAAGTTGTTTTACCTGTGTGATGTAGTTTTACCTGTGATGATGTAACCTTACCTGTGTGATGTAGTTTTACCTGTGTGATTTAGTCTTACCTGTGTGATGTTGTTTTGAATTGTACCACTGATGTTTTAATCTTACCTCTGATGACTCCCATGATCAGCGGGTGGGGGATCGCAGATTTTATGTGGAGAGACTGTTCATACAAAGTCTGAAATTAAAACACAATAATTACGATATCTCACTATTTAAAAATACACAATAATTATGATACATGTATCTCACAATCAGTAGCTGCTTTCTTTCTCTCTTGATAACACAGCTACATATAAAGTATCAAATCAATCGAGCAAAAAGTATGGCCAGAATAAAGTGTTTACAATTTTTTTCTATGAAGTCCCATGGCAACCTTGACTTTGGACTCCAAAATCAATACGATTCTTTCTTTATCACTAACAAACATACATGTGAAGTATCAAATCAATCCAGGCATATGGGAATCCAGGTTAGAATAGGTCCTCAGTACCCCCTTGCTAGTCATAAGAGGCGACTAAATGGGGTGGATTCTTCGGATGAGACCGCAAAAACCGAGGTCCCGGGTCACAGCAGGTGTGTCACGATAAAGATCCCTCCCTGCTCAAAGACCGTAAGCAACAAGCATAGGCTTAAATTTTGCAGCCTTCACCAGCAATGGTGACGTCGCAATATGAGTGATAAATTCTTGAGAGGAACGTTAAACATTATAAAATCAATTAATCAAATCAATCCAGCATATACTGTGGTCTGTGCAGTGTCTACAAGCTAAGCTTGTCAATTATCGTACATCAGTATATATATTGTATACTAAGTAAAGTACACGTACAAGTATATGTATGCACTGAGCATTGAGTATATGGTGTAACGAGTAAAGTAAAAAGTACTTATATGAGTATTTACTGTGTATCATGTTTGTAGTACAAAAATGTACTGTGCAGTAGTGATGCGCACAGTACCCGCAACGTTATTCTTGACATTCCTATCGGGCTCTATCGTGCGTGTATCCTATCGTATCGTGCATGTATCCTATCCTATCGTGTATCAGGTTTTCCATTTTCTATCGTGTTTTGCGTTTATCAGGTCTATCGTGTATCGTATTTTGCGAGTATCAGGTTTTCCGTTTATCGTGAAAATCGTTTATCGTGTAGCTTCAGAAACTATCGGGATCGTATATTAAATCTAATAAAAAAGTAAGATACTTTCCGAAAGCTTTATTCGTTTTGCTAAAGAAGCTATTTTTAGGAATTGAGGAAAGACAGTATATTTGAAAGAGAACATAAAGCTGTTGATTTTAAGGCAGAAAAAGAGCTATATGTCTGTCCAGAGAGGGTGAAAATTTATCACAATTTCATTCTAAGTAGTCTGGAAAGTTGTCAGTGGTTTGCCGAGCAAACCGAAGACAGTAAAACTGAAAGCTCCTTCATCTGGAGTTCATAAACATTTCCTTGTCTAGAAACAATTATTTGTAATTAACACCTAGGGCTATTCCAGAAATAAATACATGGGGGGGTCGGGAGGCATCTTTTGTATATACCAAGCACCCATAAAAAAAAAATAAAAAATTACCCCATGACCCTTCAAATTAATAAACTCATTTTACAATGACCCATCTAATTAAAAAAAAAACTAACTAGACCCACCACAAAAATATTTTTAAAAATGAAAACGGCACAAATCTCGCGAGGTTTTCGGGACAAACATTCTAGTCAATGACGCGATAATGCCTGTGCGACATTGTATCACAGTAGTTCTGAAGAAACGATGTCACATCAACAATCAAAGGCATCTATGGCGGGAATGTTGGAAAGATTGGGAGTCCAAACGATGCTATTATCATGAAATGGGTATGGATATGTTTTTCCACGAATCGTTCGTCTTCTAATGGAGCCCGCGCCCAGAGGCCTCTATATCACCATCACACCAACTGATAAATATAACGCATCAGTACCCTCGTATAAATCAACTAAGGTTTGCCTATTTTTATTAGAAAACGGAATACGTATTGGTTTCAAAATATTCCCTAAATCGATGCACTGTAAACTGTAATAATCTACAGAACAGAGTTCGCCGCCATCACGTCCAAAGGGACCCTACTAAACGCGCCTCTAATTTGAAGAGTGCCGTAATGGAAAGTTATGCGCTGCAAAGAGCGACAACTCGAATAGTTCTATGTTACTTCCGATTTCCGATTTCGAAAGCAGCATTTCGAAAGCACGTTTTCAATTTTCCCTCCGAAGTTTTGTAATCAACACGACAAGAGCGACAATAAAAATATTCTGAAAACTCAACACCCACGTGGCACAAAATAAAACAATAGAAACTACCCACTACCCATAATAAATATTTTTTTAACAGTCCAACCATGGACCAAATAAAATATGAAAAAATACGACCACCCACACAAAAAAATACCATTTGCCGCCCGACCCCCCCATTTGATCATTTCTGGAACAGCCCTAACAGAGAAATAGGAAGTTCCGATCTGAAAGGAAAAATCAGTAAATTACATTGTTTATTACATATATTATAATAATTGTTCTTTTTCTTCCGATTTTGTTCACCTGTATTCAACTTATATACCAACTACTGAACTTGTGCGCGTTCTTATCTATCTGATTTTGTGTATCACCCGTGTTTTGACAGTAAACATTCTCAGGGACATTGTATTTCCCACATTTAGAAGATTAAGTTTTAAAAGAGTGCAAGGGTATATTGCATCTCCCACAGTTCTGCCCAATTGGGCACGATTCAGCGATCATCGTTTTGTTTTTTATTTGTACATGTACACATATACCAATAGTCGTATGTGTAGATACTGGAAATTTATGCTGGTTTTGATTATTATTTGAGATTGTTTACATGCTAAACACAAACATTTTAAAGCGTTTCTAAAATTGCGACTTTAAATAAAGCCGGGTTTTGTGTATGTTATTAATAGTTTATTTAATTTTGTTAACAAAATATCAATTCATATAAATATGTTCCAATTACTTATGACTATCAATTATCACTCATAGTGTAGAAATATCTAACATATGAGCATATGGTGTAGTGCAGTGGATTGTATTTAAAGCGGTCATTATGAAAATAATTGTAGTTGTTGAATGAGCGGTGAACTCAGAGCTTGATGCAAAATAACCCCCCTCTTTGCTACACACAAAATATTACTTGGTTTTATTTGATTTCCAAGATAATAGACATTAGAATAAGAGAGCTATTGAAGCATGATATCACTACATTATATTACATTTTGTTAATTCCCTGTTTAATTGCTAAACGCTCGGCATCAAGTGTGAATGCCACGGGTCCTCGGAGATTACCTTAAAAACAGACGGTAGGTGTGGCACGTTAAAAAACCCTCACTGCTCAATGGCCGTAATTGCCGAGCATAAGTCTGAATTTAAAAGCTCTTCACCAGTCATGGTTACGTCTCCATATGAGTGAAATATTCTCGAGCGAGACGTTAAGCAAGACAAAAATCAATCACTCCCTGTATGATTCATATATTAAACAATCAAAGTGACAATATACGTTTTAGAATCATCGGCTGAGAAAATTCATATAGATATCAAATAATGAATTCAATACCGTATATAGTTTAGCTTCCAGATTTTAGCTGTAATGACATAAAAAAAAACATAAATAGAATTTTTTTTAAAAATAAATAAACGTACAACCGTGGATAAATAAATTATATGCTTTAGGTATATATTGAGTATTGAAATCCTTCAATATTATTATCAACATAATGTAATTATTTTGTACGTATCAAACTTTCGTTCTGTCTAATTTGTTTCTAGATTTACAACATTTCTATCAGGTTTTCCGTTTATCGTGTTTTGCGTTTATCAGGTCTATCGTGAAGATCGTTTATCAGGTTTTGCGTTTATCAGGTTTACCGTGTATCCTATCGTATCGTGCGTGTATCCTATCATATCGTGCGTGTATCCTATCCTATCGTGCGTGTATCGTGTTCTATCGTTTATCATGTCAAGAATAACGTTGCGGGTACTGTACACATGCGCATTAGGTTGAGGTACAATGTAAGATAACAATATGTATATTTGAAAATGTGCCACTAAGTCTTGATTTTATAGATTCCTTAAACAATTAGTTATAAAGAAATCAAGGAGAAATGGAGTGAGAACCTGTGGAGACAGGGAGTCAAATTCCAAGTGGACCCAAAATTCCAAGTGGACCCAAAATTCCAACAGGACCCAAAGTGTACAACTACCATCCATGTGATCTATAAGTGATTGAAACAACCACAGTGTCATTAAAGTGACAATTACCAAGAAGACTGAGTTTGAATTATATTTCAATGTTAGGGCTGGGACGATTCAGGGTTAGCTCGATTCGGTTCGGTTTCGATTCAGAACAGCACGGTTCGGTTATTTTCGATTCGGTTCATGTTAGGTCCAATTTATCTAATGACACCACAAAAATTAACAATTTTAATGAGTAGCATATTTGATTTTACTTTATTCAAGTTATATAACTATATGTCGTCATTTGTAAACATCATATCTATTCATAATGACATTTTATAACTTTGATAGAAAAAAGAAAACACTGACAGTCTATCAAAATTTGTTATATCAATGTGCTACATAAGTTTTGGATTATTAAACAAATCTATAGTGAATCTAAAATGTATATGATATTGCTTTCATTGATATGCAAAAATTCAATAATTCTATCAATTGAGAGTCTTTGAAAATCTCTCCTTTATTGATTTACTTCTCTCATATTAACTGTCAAATCTGTTTCATTACCTACGATGTTGATTTCATTCCACCACTGACAGAAATGCTATATGTCATGTAAAGATAAACTGCAATGATCTTACGGACCATATTCTGTTGGTATATGAGTGGTGAAAATGCTAACTCTCATCACAGTAGTGATTTAAATCTCTGTTGCATAAAAATCCACATGTTTTCAACATCACTCGGACGCCATATTTGTTGTTTTGGTGTAAGTAAAATCTAAACCGAACCGAACCGAAATCCGGAATTGGTAATCGGTGCATCGAATCGAATGGTATGAATCGCGGTGCACCGAAATTTTCGGTGCACCATACAGCCCTATTCAATGTAGTATTGTAATAATTAGAAATTTAAAAAAAAACACCAAATGATGTAAAAATAATAAATATGTAAAGTATAACTTTATGTCATATTTCCTGAAAACGAAATGTCACAGGAATAATCAAAATGTCAAAGAAATTACATCATACTTTAGTTAAAATGCATAAGAATGAACTATATTCTTAAGGAAGCGAAATTTAAAACAACAATTGCAATTTAGCAGAAGTTGAAACTTTGTAACAAAGAATATAGACCTGAAGATTTGAATTCCTACCTTTAGTTTTTTGTTGTTTTTCTGGGCTGTGTACATCTGAATTTCCAGTGCGTATATTTCCAGCAGTTGTGTACCTTTCTTCAGATCGTCTTCACCATCATCAGTCTACAAAACAGTGAGGACACACTCATACATCTTATGTCACCCATACGTTTCAGTTTCCAAACACTAATTTAAAGATCTAGGAAGATAATTGATAAAACAACTGATAAAAGATGCAGTAATAGAAAATGATAATTATTTGTTTTTCATGTAAATGAAAGACAGCTCGGCAAGCCAACACGAGTTTACATCTCTGGCCAGGGCCGTCACAGCAGTTTTTGATACAAGAACTGGGTCCCCTTTAATTTGTAATATTGTTTAATTTTTGTTTGGGTTTTTTGTTTTTGTTGGATAAATTGGGAAAATTGAGTTTACTGTCTTTTCCATCCAAAACAATCTTAAAAGAAAAGAATAACAAAAACCCATTTTTAACATCTACACATATATTTCTTTAGCTCTTGTTTCTATATATTGATATTTTTTTCTCTGCCAGTATACAGAGTACAGTATATTTACAATTTTCAAATGCATCTGGGAAATATTCTCAAACAAGAGGCCCAAGGGCCTAGAATCGCTCTTCTGATAAATTGTACAACCCCACCATTTCTATTCTTAGCCTCTTAGTATTCTAAATCTTTAGTTAAATCCTAAGAATTCAAAAAAAGTAGGTCAATGTGACCTACTTTTTGGTTTACACATTTTGAGAACCCAAGAAATATCAACTGACAAAGTTTGATGATTTTAAGCCAATTAGTATCTGAATATTGAAATATAGCTGTCAAATTCCAATCGTAGGTCATGGTGGCCTACTTTTTGGTCAGCGAACTCCGAACATGCAAGACCCATCAACTGACAAAGTTTGATGACTGTAGGTCAAATAGTATCTGAAATATATAAATATAGCCGTCCAATTCCAAAAGTAGGTCAAGGTGACCTACTTTTTGGTCGAAACCCTTCGAACATGCAAGACCCATCAACTGACAAAGTTTGATGACTGTAGGTCAAATAGTATCTGAAATATATAAATATAGCCGTCCAATTCCAAAAGTAGGTCAAGGTGACCTACTTTTTGGTCGACACACTCCGTAGACTCAAGATGCATCAACTGTCAAAGTTTGATGATTGTAGGTCAATTAGTGACTGAAATATATAAATATAACTGTCAAATGCCAAAAGTAGGTCACAGTGACCTACTTTTTGGTCGATACACTCCGAAGACTCAAGATGCATCAACTGACAAAGTTTGATGATTGTAGGTCAAATAGTGTCTGAAATAGTGTAATTTAGCTGTCAAATACCAAAAGTAGGTCACGGTGACCTACTTTTTGGTCGACACAAACCGAAGACTGAAGACGCATCAACTGACAAAGTTTGATGATCCTAGGTTTTACAGTGCCCAAAATATGCATCTAAAATTGAAAATGTGAAATTTGAATATCTGCAAAATTCAAAAAGTAGGTCACTGTGACCTACTTTTTTATAAATATGTTTCAAGGCCTCAAGATGCATCAACTTACAAGATTTGATGATTCTAAACCTCTCGGTATTTGAAATAACAACTTAAAATATATCTATAAATGATAAGCCATAAAGTTCAGAAAGTAGGTCACGGTGACCTATTTTTCAGTTGAGGCATTTCAAGGTCCCATGATCCACCAACTGACAAGTTTTGATGATCATAGGCTTCAAAGTGTCCAATATATGCATCAAAATTAATTTTAAAATAAATACCTGCAAAATTCAAAAAGTAGGTCACCGTGACCTACTTTTGAGACAACTTGACACAAGGTCCTTAGATGCATCAACTGTCAAAATTTGATGATCCTAGTCCTTATAATGACTAAAATATCAAAGATTTAAGGAAATATAAATTTAGGTCAACTTTGAAGTGACCTTGAGACCACGCCCTTTGCCCCAGGGTAATGCCTTGAACAATTTTTAATCTACAACATATCCTCATCCTTATGTGTAAGTTTGGTGATAATCTGCCCAGTGGTTCTTGAGAAGAAGATTTTTTAGCAACCACTACTTTTGTTTGTATTTTCCTGATTATCTCCCCTTGTTAAAGGGTCACATCCCTCTATTAAGTATGTATGAAAGCCCTTGGGCCAATGATACCCTGTAACAAATTTGAAAAAAATTGGCCAAGGGGTTCTTGAGTTATAGCCCTTTTTCTAAAAAGTTTACGCACACCGCACACCTCACAAATGGCCATAGCATTAGCTCTTTGAGCCTTCGGCTCAGAAGAGCTAAAAATTGGGAAAATAGGTCACTTTTTGACGTTGGGAATGGGTTTGATATTTTGTCTAACTTTAAGGAGAGTGACAGCCTTGCTGGCTGAAGTAAAGTATCGGTTTACACTTAATTTACAACTCAGACTGATGTAAGTTTACACTTAATTTACAACTCAGGTTGATGTAAGTTTACACTTAATTTACAACTCAGGCTGATGTAAGTTTACACTTAATTTACAACTCAGGTTGATGTAAGTTTAAACTTAATTTACAACTCAGGCTGATGTAAGTTTACACTTAATTTACAACTCAGACTGAAGTAAGTTTACACTTAATTTACAACTCAGGCTGATGTAAGTTTACACTTAATTTACAACTCAGGCTGATGTAAGTTTACACTTAATTTACAACTTAGGCTGATGTAAGTTTACACTTAATTTACAACTCAGGCTGATGTAAGTTTACATTTAATTTACAACAGGCTGATGTAAGTTTACACTTAATCTACAACTCAGACTGAAGTAAGTTTACACTTAATTTACAACTTAGGCAGATGCAAGTTTACACTTAATTTACAACTCAGGCTGATGCAAGTTTACACTTAATTTAAAACTCAGGCTGATGTATGTTTACACTTAATTTACAACTCAGACTGAAGTAAGTTTACACTTAATTTACAACTTAGGCAGATGCAAGTTTACACTTAATTTACAACTCAGGCTGATGTAAGTTTACACTTAATTTACAACTCAGACTGAAGTAAGTTTACACTTAATTTACAACTCAGGCTGATGTATGTTTACACTTAATTTACAACTCAAGCTGACGTAGAGTACATGTATCAGTTTACACTTAATTTACAACTCTGGCTAAAGTAAAGTATCTGATTCAATTGACAGAACATTTAAGGACTTGGTCTCATTAACATTAAAGGTGTGAAAACAGTCTTCAGTGGATCAGCCATTCTGTACTGCATTTTCTGGACAAATATACTTGCAAGATGAAATTAGAATCTCTGCATGGGTGCCCTTTGATATTCGTCTAATTCACATCTCCCATATTTACAGTGGAGAACACCACCTACAGGTTATTTGGGTATCTGACTGATGTAACTGTCTGAGTATTGTATGGGTACCTGACAGGACTGATGTCTGAGTCTGAGTATTGTATGGGTACCTGACAGGACTGATGTCTGAGTATTGTATGGGTACCTGACAGGACTGATGTCTGAGTCTGAGTATTGTATGAGTACCTGACAGGACTGATGTCTGAGTATTGTATGGGTACCTGACAGGACTGATGTCTGAGTCTGAGTATTGTATGAGTACCTGACAGGACTGATGTCTGAGTATTGTATGGGTACCTGACAGGACTGATGTCTGAGTATTGTATGGGTACCTGACAGGACTGATGTCTGAGTCTGAGTGTTGTATGAGTACCTGACAGGACTGATGTCTGAGTATTGTATGAGTACCTGACAGGACTGATGTCTGAGTATTGTATGGGTACCTGACAGGACTGATGTCTGAGTATTGTATGGGTACCTGACAGGACTGATGTCTGAGTATTGTATGAGTACCTGACAGGGCTGATGTCTGAGTCTGAGTATTGTATGGGTACCTGACAGGACTGATGTCTGAGTATTGTATGAGTACCTGACAGGACTGATGTCTGAGTCTGAGTATTGTATGGGTACCTGACAGGACTGATGTCTGAGTATTGTATGAGTACCTGACAGGACTGATGTCTGAGTATTGTATGAGTACCTGACAGGACTGATGTCTGAGTCTGAGTATTGTATGGGTACCTGACAGGACTGATGTCTGAGTATTGTATGGGTACCTGACAGGACTGATATCTGAGTATTGTATGAGTACCTGACAGGGCTGATGTCTGAGTATTGTATGGGTACCTGACAGTGCTGATGTCTGAGTATTGTATGGGTACCTGACAGGGCTGATGTCTGAGTCTGAGTATTGTATGAGTACCTGACAGGACTGATGTCTGAGTCTGAGTATTGTATGAGTACCTGACAGGACTGATGTCTGAGTATTGTATGAGTACCTGACAGGACTGATGTCTGAGTATTGTATGGGTACCTGACAGGACTGATGTCTGAGTATTGTATGAGTACCTGACAGGACTGATGTCTGAGTATTGTATGAGTACCTGACAGGACTGATGTCTGAGTATTGTATGAGTACCTGACAGGACTGATGTCTGAGTATTGTATGGGTACCTGACAGGGCTGATGTCTGAGTCTGAGTATTGTATGGGTACCTGACAGGACTGATGTCTGAGTATTGTATGGGTACCTGACAGGAATGATGTCTGAGTATTGTATGGGTACCTGACAGGACTGATGTAACTGTTTGAGGATCTTCTGTAGTTTCTGGTAGTCGCCCCGGTCGAAGTACAGCTTGCCCAGCTTGGTGTTGGTTTTAAACCACAGTCTCTCATTTTTGGCTTCCTTGAGGGCATCTAGTGTTGTTTCATAAAAATTTTGCAGAAGTTCCATCTGTTGGGATATCAAAAATTACTGAATGATAAACCACACCATTCAATTAATGGGTTTTTAATAGTGTATACTGCAATCACTTAATCATATACCACACCAGTAGTGAGCTTCGTGATATACATTGCTCTCAAATTGCTATGTAACATTGTGTTTAGCAGTACATATAAACTTCTTTTGTTTTAAATTTACAGGCATACTAGTGTAGAAACACTTTTGTGAGAAATAAATTTTCACGAATGGCTAGCATGGTTAGTCTCATAAATTTATGAGTATATAATTTTCTTGTGAATAAAATGCAATTTACGGTACAAATTACAAACAATGAATAAAATTGATCTAATTTTAGAAGTCCATAATATCATTTCTGACTTGAAATTTACTGACTACTCCCTAAATTTACCAGCTTCAGTCTCGGTATTCATGGGATTTAATAAACTTTGAAACTTGTAAGAAACCTGTTTGGATGTGGAGATGTAATCCAGAATAGAGTTGATGGACTTCTCCGAGTAGTTCCTTGTAACAGCTGATTTGATGTACATTAATAACTGTTTGTATCGTTTCATCATCTCTGGGAAATTCCCCTACAATGGTAGACCAAACAATGTAGCAATATATTTATACTTACATAGAGAAACCCCCTACAACAATCCACCATTCAGTGTACAGCATACAGTTAATGAAAGAGTCCAAGGACAACAGCTGGTTTGCTTGACCAAAGAACAGATCTGTTACCCGAAGCCCCAGTCTAAGAGTAACCCATCTGTTCAAGGGTCAGCTGTTCTCCAAGGACTCCGCCTCTAAATTTTTTTTAAACACCTTCAATTTCTAGGTTTGTTTTACTTGATGTCATGCATTGTTGACTTGGAACTTTTAAACAGTGATTGCAGAAATTTATTGCAACACAAAGAGTTTTATTGGGGAAAAAAAATCTACAACATCTGTTTTTCACCAATAAGGACATATTTTATAAAGAACAGCAATTGATAAATATTGATTTCTATTTCAGTACGATTCCTCAAAATCAGGCCTAATGCTTTTGCAGAAATATCCTGAAATTCACCACTATTTGTCTGAAGTTTTCCACTGATATATTATTTGAAGATATTACTTGCAACTTTGATTACATCTTTAGTTTTTCTGCACGTTTGCTCCAATAAATACTAAACTTCCTGGTCTGTCAAATCTGCAAACCTCGCCATAATTATTTTTGTAAACTAAGCCGAGCAGAAGACACAAGGATCACAAGATCTGCGAAGCCAATGAAAATAGGGCAATCAGTCAACAGATTGATCCCAGTCAATAGGAATTCAGAACTATTTTGATTTAACAGTCAAAATGTTGATTTTTTATTGTATTAGTTCTATATACAGAAGAAGATTGCTACCAGTAGCTATATGTCCCCCACCGAGCTGCCAAAAAAAGTTCAAGCACAAAAGTTCCATAACTCCTGTAACATTTGTAGAATCAAAATTGCATTGGAATATGATCAACTACATCTTGTGACTAAAAATCCTGCAAAATTTGAACAAAATCCATAAAGCTGTCTCTGAGGAGTTGCGTCCACAAAGTGTTCAAATAGTGAAGAATGTACAAATTCAACAAAGTCCCATAACTCCTGTTAAATTTTTCGAATCAAAATGACGGTGCAATATGATCAACTGCATGTGGTGACTAACAATCCTGCAAGATTTGAACAAAATCCATTGAGCAGTATCTGATGAGTTGAATCCACAACATGTTCAAATAGTGTACAATGGTACAAATTCAACAAAGTTCCATAACTCCTGTAAAATTTGTCAAATCAAAATAGCAGCACAATATGATCAACTACATATGGTGACTAACATTAAACAATCCTACAAAATCTGAATAAAATCAGTTGAGCGGTTTCAGAGGAGTTGCATCCACAATGCCAAGTTGGACACACCAACACCGGTATTTATACGTCTTCTTCTGTGTGGCAGTTGGGATTAAACAATGAAGGTGTATAAAAACACATGTAAAGGTTTCTTTGCCATACAAAGAAGTAGGTTCTCCCTGTAGCCAACAGAATATCTACATATTGAACGTAATACATGAATAGAAATGAAGTCCATACCAATTTGAAGTTGATTTTGATCATCTGTTTGAGCGCCTTGAAGCCCCATTCTCCTTTATCTTTTCCTTCCAACTCTAAAACCTGTAAATCAACATCATTTGATAAACAAATCTAAAGCTTGTAAAACAACAATAAACTCTAAAACCTGTAAATCAACATCATTTGATAAAGAAATCTAAAGCTTGTAAAACATCAATAAACTCTAAATCAACATCATTTGATAAACAAATCTAAAGCTTGTAAAACATCAATAAACTCTAAAACCTGTAAATCAACATCATTTGATATGAAACAAATCTAAAGCTTGTAAAACATCAATAAACTCTAAAACCTGTAAAACATCATCATTTGATAAACAAATCTAAAGCTTGTAAAACATCAATAAACTCTAAAACCTGTAAATCAACATCATTTGATAAACAAATCTAAAGCTTGTAAAACATCAATAAACTCTAAAACCTGTAAATCAACATCATTTGATAAACAAATCTAAAGCTTGTAAAACAACAATAAACTCTAAAACCTGTAAATCAACATCATTTGATATTAAAACAAATCTAAAGCTTGTAAAACATCAATAAACTCTAAAACCTGTAAAACAGCAATATTCGATAAGCCTTTCCAATTTACTGACTAAATAAATGAGTGCATCTACAGAATTTCATAGAACTATGTATTCTAAAAGTTTATGTAGTGCAGTAAGTTACTAGAACTAAGTATTCTAAAAGTTTATGTAGTGCAGTAAGTTACTAGAACTAGGTATTCTAAAAGTTACCAGAACTAAGTATTCTAAAAGTTTATGTAGTGCAGTAAGTTACTAGAACTAGGTATTCTAAAAGTTACCAGAACTATGTATTCTAATAGTTTATGTAGTGCAGTAAGTTACTAGAACTAGGTATTCTAAAAGTTCATGTAGTACAGTAAGTTACTAGTGTGCAAACACAGCCCACTGAGGTCAAGAATATTTGTGATTCACTTAGAATAAGAACCAAATGTTTGGGGTTTTATGTGGAACTTGTATAATAATGTTGTTCAGCTCATTTGACCTAAAATAAAATATTCACCTTCTGAAAACTTTCCAGGGCACCCCTTGGGTCATCTTCTTTGAGGGCTTTAGAATTGTAGTACTGATTTTCTAGGTCAACATCTGGCTCAGAGTTACTTTCCTCCGAGTACTCCTGTAAACAAAGTCAGTTTATCTATTATTACATGGTAAATCCAAGGACTCCTGTAAACACAACCCTTTATTTATTACATGGTGAATTCAAGTACTCTTGTACTTAGACATTTAATTATTATGTGCTAAATCCAAACACACATGTAAACATAGACATTTAACAGGTCCAGTCCAAAGAATATTTCTACTTACGTAGCTATTAATAGCTACCTAGGTATTCAAACCTACTAAAAGTAGCTACTTCTACCTACTTTTACCTGTTTTTGAAAATATAAATAATAATTAAGGGGCATCTTTTAAACAGGTCAGTCGTTTTATGCATCATGTTGTGCATGTGCACGGCAAAATCCGGAGTGTAAATTTGAATACTTTACTAGGGTGGAGAATGTGGAGGAAATGCATGAAAATTCACCCCAAGAACCTTTAATGTAAAAATGCATGAAGGGAAACTTTAAAATTAATAAAGATTTGTAAGACAATCTAGACTTCTTATCATGTAACTTTGATCCTAAGCTCCTAGAAAATGGAACTTGGTGTAGTTATTGATGCAAATTTGAAAGGTTAAAAAGTAATCATTTTTTGCCCAATATTTTTGTGGTATTCATCGTCAGTGTAAGTGAATCAAGAAATTTGGTACACACCATATTGTCCCAGTTCCTGCGTTTGGCCACAAAATGCAAGTAAAGGAAAAAGTAGGTAAAAATAGCTACCTGGAGTAGGTTTAAATACCTACCTGGAGTAGGTTTAAATACCTAGGTAGCTATAAGTAGCTACGTAGGTAGAAATAGTCTTTGGACTGGACCTGTTTAATTATTACATGTTGAATTAGAGTATTCATGTAAACAGAGACATCACATTTCATTATTACATACCAGTTGACCAATATTATGGATATAAATATTCTTGCAAGTAGGATGAGGGTGACATTGGACAGGTTATAAGAACACTTCCCCGATATTGAGAAAATCCCTCTTTAACGAGTGTAAATATATCCCATTATGGCATACTACAGAGAAAAACACTTGAGGAGTACATCTCTTTGAGTTTCACTCGAAACAAAGAAAAAGTGCTAAATGTCCGATACTAATGCATATATATAAATCAAAACAAAAACACTAACGGTGTGCATTGGATTTCAGATTGCTTCCCTCTTACGTAGCAACGTGTAGTCAACTCTATAGCTCTAGACAATGCACATCATGTTGAGTATGTGTCGCACTTATTCAGCATTGCACGGAATTTGCCATTATTTTCAATCAAGACATTAAAACACCTGTTTATGGTAATGCTTACTTTCTCGATAAAGAGGGATAATCGGGTTTTAATGAGAAGATCTCGCTAGAGGGGAAGTGTTCCCAACCTGTTGGACTGTCAACCACAAAAACCATTGTCAACCCGAGTTAAAAATGTCAATACTGTTACTGTTAGAAGGCATTGAAATTTCAATATGCTTCAAATTTTCCTTCAAGAGACTGCAATAGACAGCAGCCAAACAATAAATGATAAGACGCCCGAAATATAAGAATGTTTTGCAATAGTTTATATACAGTGCATATATGATTCATACTTCATTTACTAACATGTACATATCATAGTAGATCTACATAATGTGCCAAATGTTCTAAAAAGTTTACCAGGCTAAGCATTGACTGTGATTGAGACAGGTCCCGTGGAATGCCATTGACCCTCTCTATTCTATACTTATAGAATTCGTCAAATTTTAATAAGACAAAAATTTCGTGACGAGCCCCTGTCACCCTGTGCATTGACTGTAGTAGTTAATCGGTACATGTTATCAAATCACTCTCAAATCATTTAGACTAGAATGCTTAAACCTGCATTATAAAAAATTAAATGACCATTTCCCCATAACCAGTGCGAATTTACCAAGTCATATTCCTCATCATCGTACATGCATTCATCGTCCGACATTTTGTTGTTTTATATTTCACCGGCACGGGCAATGAACGAAATAAATTATTCCGGAAAATTTCCGGATAAGTTTCTGTAGCTTGGTTTTAAATTTTATATCGTTTTAACGTCAAAATATCAAGATGGTAGGTACCCGTAACGTTTTTCACGTCTTGTTAGAGCATTTGATGTTAAGAAAGTTCTGTTAATCAATCAAATATATCATGGACCCATGATATGAATGAAATTTCAAACATTTTACAACACTATGGATAAAAAACGTCATTCTATTGACACCTTTATAAAAGTTCTTGATACCATGTTATATCAGGCATGTTATTTAAGTTAAATGAAATAATTCATAAATTATAGACTATATTGTATGTATCTGTTATAGTATTTATAAAAGTATTGATCATGGGGTTGCAAAATTATTTTTTACTACCGTTCGAATTCTCTCTATTGCACAGCTACAGATATATGTGAACTTATTTTTATACTGCACAGGCTGACTTTCTTAAAGAACTGCCTAGTCACAATGAAGATAATTTTACAAGGTTCCACACAGATTCGAGTTGTAGGTCAAATGTAAGTAGAATTTGAAATGCAATTAAGACTTTATAATAATGCTTTCAGAATAGTACTCACCGTCCGACTGTAGAGGGTGTAATGAGTGACAGTTAATTCATTCAAAGCAACTGTTTCAGCTCCATCTCATGAATACTGATTTATGTCTTGCATTAGTTTTATCTCTCAACTCATTTGTTTTGGGGTTTTTTTTATTGGACAATCCCTCTCCCTATTCATATACAGGCTTCTTGTATCTCTACAGGGGCCTGAGCCTTTCCAATATTGGGGGGAAATAGTGACATTTTCTGTAAATAGGGGGAAATGTTTCATCTTACTTTCAATTTGGTCAAAGCTTACCTCAATTAGATAAGCAAGAGGCAAAAAAAAAATTGGTTTTACTTAACAATTCTTATTATTATAATAAGCAAAAATTGTAATCTAGCTGTGGGCCTGGTTCAGGAGATTGCTAGCACCCTGCTTTGATTTGTTTTCATTACTTTGGAATTTTAAAGCAAAAATTGGAAAACACCTGCTTTTATCATTTGGAAAGGGGCCTGTTATTTCGGCCGCCCCCAACAGACCATTAGAATAAACTATGATAATCATAAAGTGATCATAACCTTCAACAAGTTTGTGCATCAGTTGAATTCAGGTAATGAAACTGCTTATGAAAAACTTGCTGAGCACATTCACTAATGCAGTAATGGGTATTTGTCCAACTCCTGCATGTAAACAAATTGTTTCACACTTACTGTGTATTGATTGATTAAATATTGTTTAACATCCCTCTCGAGAATTTTTCACTCATATGGAGACATCACCATTACCGGTAAAGGGCTTCAAATTTAGGCCTATGCTCGGCGCTTATGGCCATTGAACAGTGAGGGTTCTTTTAGCGTGCCACACCTACTGTGACTCGGGACATCCATTTGTAGGTCATCTTTGAGGACCCGTGACATTAACTCCTGATGCCGAGCATTTGGCGATGGAACTGTCACTACCTGTTTTAATGACTTAGGTCTGTCATGGCCGGGATTCAAACCCCAACTTTCGCATGCGAGGCAAACACTCTATCTCTAGACCACCATGGCACTCACTTACTGCGTACTACAAGAATTCTCTAAAGGGAAATAACTCAGACAGATGCATCTCTAAACTTACGTATTGTAATTTATATTGAAATCATTTTGTGAAAGTATGGGCACTTTCGGGGGCATTTGTGTTTTAAAAACACATCTTGTTTTATACTGCTGCTGTCTGTTGGAATATTAGAAATTTAGCTTAGATGCACAGAGAGTAGGAAGATTATTACAGCGTTGTTTTTTCCCCCTTGTATAACTGGTACCGATAAATGGTACCATTCCCAATGCCAAAAACCGTTGATTTTTTCCCAATTTTGAGACTAAAAATTCCCAATTCACTTGCCGAAAAATAGACATTGTAATTTACCTAGTTGAAATCATTTGCCGATACATTAGTTGGTAGAAAATTCCCAATTTGTTAAGATTTTGACACTATTTTTCCCAATTGAATGGGTACTGGTACCAGTACCAGTGATCATGGCAGTGCGCATGTTGTAGAGTTACGATGATTTTAGAACGAACCTACGATGATTCCTGATGTCTCACAACAGCAAATATTAGCGTAAAAAATTGTTTTGTTCTTTATTTTATTTTTTCTTTTAGTTGAAATCATTTGCCGATACATTGGTAGAAAATTCCCAATTTGTTCGATTTTGACACTATTTTTCCCAATTGAATGGATACCGGTACCAATGGGTAGGGGGGGGGGGGGGAGTGCTGTATTATGTCTTTTACAACCCTTTGTCGTAGAAATTCATTTAACTAATATTCAGATGACCGATAAGGTCTGTGGATTTGTGATACATATAACTAATACTCAGGTGACCAATAAGGCCTGTGGGCCTCCAGTGGCTGAAAGCTCAAGAAAGGTTTTCTGCTCACCTTTTGTCTGTCCATCCAACTGTCAAATTTTCACATATCAACTTCTTCAGAACATATGGCCAATTCCAATCGAACTTGGCACAAATCATCCTAGGGTGAAGGGGATTTAAGTTTGTTCAAATGAAGGGTCATGCCCCTTCAAAAGGGAGATAATCAAGAAAAGGCAAAAATAGAGTGTGATATCATTTAGAAATTGTCTCAAGAACTACTAGGTCAGAAAAGTAAAAAATGAACATGAAAGTGTCCCCAATAGCATGTAGATTTAATAAGTTTATTCAAATCATGGCCCTCGGGGGCAGGTTGGGATAACATTAGACTAAAACATTAAATGTTTTACTTGTGGATATGTAGGGAAAATCTTCTCAAGAAACACTGTGCCAGAAAAGCAGAAATTTACATGAAAGCTTCCTGACATACAATGTAAAGTTGATTAAAGTTTGTTCAAATCATGGTCCTCAGGGTTAGGGTGGAGCCACAATAGGGGATAAAAGTTATATATACATGGGAATATACAGTTGGTTGTATATTGTTTAACGTCCCGCTCAAGAATTTTTCATTCATATGGAGACGTCACCATTGCCAGTGATGGGCTGCAAAATTTAGGCCTATGTTTGGTGCGTATGGCCATTGAGTAGGGAGGGATCTTAATCGTGCCACACCTGCTATGACATGGGACTTTGGTTTCTGCAGTCTCATCCAGAGGACTTCCCCATTTAGTCACCTGATGTGACAAGCAAGAGGTACTGAGGACCTATTCTAATCTGAAATTGATTAAAACAAACTCTTTTCAAAAATAGCAGGGCCATGCTATATCAAATCCAAATGCAAATTTTCCAAGTTGTGTGAATTAAGTATCTGTTATGCCCTGGTGATATATGTTTTGTCCTTTCTGTCTGCCCGAAAACTTAACCTTGCTCATAACTTTGGAGTGGTAAGTGATAGGACTTTCATATTATTTCATATGCGCATTCCCTGCGACATGACCTTTTATTTCTTATGAAAGTTTTTAACCTTGTGACATTGGAGTTTCACTTTACTTTTAAGAAAATGCAATCTATTACATGTACATGTAAATACATGTAGATCCTGAACTTCGATGTAGTTTATATATTACATGTAGATAGGACTATCCTGTGTTTATAGATTCTTTTTGGTAAGACCTTTCATATGATACCATGGTGTTTGACCTTCACCTTGGAGTATGACCTTTCCAAAAAAACTTACCTATTCAATGACCTTGAAGTTTGACCTACTTTTAGAAAACCTAACCTTTTTAATACCTGTATCTCCCAAACTATTTAAGGTAATACTTTCATATTTTGTAGACAGATTTCTGCAAGTCCTTTCGTTTTATACCATGATCTTTGACCTTGTGACTTTGAAGTTTGACTTACTTTTAAAAAATGTAACCCATTGCAGGGTTTGACACTAAGGCACGTCCGACCAACCGAGTCTACTAAATTTTAGGTCCGGTCGGGTAAAATGTCGATTTACTAGTCCGACTGGTCGTGTTAAAAAAATAACAAGAAACTTTACTTTAAGATATTCTATTCTTAACTAAAAGAAATATAGGACTAAACATTCTTTTTGAAGAATTTATCGATGTGTAAACTGTGGACATTTTACTCACAAACTGAATAAAAGTGCGAAGCACTTTTATGTTAAGTTTGTGAGTAAAATGTCCAGAGTTTACACATCGATAAATTCTTCAAAAAGAATGTTTGATTCTTATAATTCCAATTCGTTCCCTGCATTGTCAACTTCAATGATTTGAATACTTTCCCCGCACTATGTTGTTTGTTTTCAAGCGCGTATGTATACATAGCGTTTTGGGGTTTATTGATGTGTAAATTCTGGTTTAGATTTATATTTGCCCAATCAAAACAATTGTAATAAATAACATTGGAATTATATAACTGTAAAGAGTTTGCAAGCAATCTTGAACCGTGTGATGGAATAATCTCTATTTTTTAGTTCTAATAAATATGTCGCGGTCGGTGTTTTACGACATCTACTCGATGTTAATTTTAAACAGTTCATTTGAATTGACTATAATAAAGTGTTTATCAAGTTAATAAATTACGTCGTAAACAGCTATTTATCGGTGTTGACATATGTGCGGGAATTTAATGTCTCTATATTTAAATACGACTTCTCGTCCTCAAGGAAAGATGTCCCAGGAGAAAAAAAGAAAAGGTTAGGAAGAAACAAAGCAGGGCTTATGAAATATAAATTAAATAAAAAGCTGGTTGAGGTCATTTTATACTAAATAGACTAAAGAATATCCGTGGTGGGTAGAATTTAAAGAAACAGAAAACGTGTTTGAAAATCAAATTGAATGACGATACTTAGATATTTTTGAGACAATTAAATACGTTTTGGTTCAAACTTAACGTTTGTCATTTAAATGAAGTATTTGAATGTGGAGAAACTATCAGTTTTTTTCTGGAAAGTTGGTCAGGGCTAGTGGATATAAAATCAGGTCTAGTAAAAATCATTTGAAGTAGCCCGACTGGTCTAGTGCTCAAAAAAGTAAATGTCAAACCCTGCATTGGATATCTCCAGAACTATTGAAGGAAGGGCTGTCATATTTTGTTTATTACTTCTTAATGGCAAGGCCTTGTGATACACAGTGTTTGACTTTGCGATCTTAACCTTAGAGTATGACCTTTTGAAAATCTGACCTAATCAATATCTCCTGAACTGTTTAAGGTAGAACTTTTATATTTTCATTGTATATATATTTCTTATCACAAGGCCTTTCATTTCATGCCATGATCTATGTGACATTGACCTTCTCCCAGAACACCAAGGTTATGTTAGTACTCGTGTCACAGCATCCCCATGTTGTGTGAATTCATGTTGAGTTATGTTGGAGCCCTTTAAAAAAAATTCATGGTAATAAAGATTGGAAAAATATGTTTTGAAAATCACAACAGCTGAACAACAGCAAAGTCAAGATGACTCAGGTGAGTGCTGTGACCCATGGGCGTCTTGGTTTTTTTTTAGTTATTAATTGGAAATCAGGCCTTTTTAGCTAGACCTGCATGCAATGATACATCAGATTTGAAATGTAACAGAGATTGGCATGAAATCTCAAATATGTGACTTCAAAATTTCCTCCTCATTGAAATAATGTTTAAAATAACATTGATACAGTAAAACAGCTTATAGGAAGTGCTGGGGATGAATTTGTTATTGTTTACGAAATTTCAAAAGAAATGGATATTGATCTAAGTTTATTATGTCTTTCACATTTCAAGCATTCTTTGGGTAAAATGTATCATCTAAAAGTTAAAATTTGTGACTATGTAAAATTAAGATGCTTTAATATAATTAGGCTGTCATTATTAAAGGGACTGGATCACGATTTTTGAACAAAATATTTTTTATTTCTTATGTTAAATATTAAAAGTATATCTCATTTAATGTTGATAACCAAAATTTTGACCTTCTGAATGCAAGAATAAAAGCTATATTTTAGCCTTAAATATGTGTTATGTAAACAAAGACTCGAGTCTTTTTATGTATACAAACAAACAAGTGAAACATCAATTTTGTAATATAAAGCATCTTAATTTTGCATAGTTGCACATTTTAACTTTTAGATGACACATTTTACCCGAAAAATGCTTGAAATGTGAAAATTATAATAAACTTGGATCGATATCCATATCTTTTGAAAATTTCGTAAACAATAACATACTGCAATCTTTGTTTACAAAACAAATAATGAACTCTATAAAATGAGCTTCTGTGATAATGTATAACCTTATTTTTATGTGAAATCTTTTAAACAGATTAGACAGTAGATTTTGATCATTAAAAGTGAAAAATAAAAGTTTGGGGAAAATCGTGAATCAGTCCCTTTAAATCAGTTATATTTTTAATGTTTAGCATCAGAAATGAAAAATATGTTTTTCAAAAACCGTGAACCTTTAATATCCAACAATTTTGTTAATGTTTTAGCATTAAAGGGAATGAAAATCACTTTGTTGTGAGAATTCATTACATGTATAAGCATGTTCATAGTAGCCATATTTTAGTGTATCTTTTATTATTATAGAATGATTTAAACTGTAGACTATATTTTCATTGGAATATATATTATAGGGCTTGTCAAAATGTGGGAGGGGGGATTCCTAATCTCTCAAGTTTAAACAAGTAAAAATCTAATGTTAATTATATTTTTTTATCATTGTGTACCTACCTACCTCGTCCTTGTTGCACCTGGAGGCACATAGGGCAAGGACTAGTTTCCTCCACTGCTCTCTGTCATTTGCCTTCTTCTCTAATTTCCTCCAAGTTAGGCTCATTGTGTGCAGGCCTGGCTAAAGGCCCATTTCCATTTTAAAATGTTATGTGTCCTTTTCATAAATGAACAAATTTTCACCCAGTCTGATTTACATTCTCTATGTATGTGTCGGAAGTAAGGAATAGAGTTTGATATTCTGATTTATTGATTCAGCTTTAATTTTTACATAGATGAGTAAACCAGCAGTGTACATAATTGATTCGGCTTAACTTTTTAGCTCGCCGGGACAACTGTATGGAAAGCTATTGTCATGACCCCGGTGTTAGCGTCAGCATCACACTTTAAGGAAAAATCATTGACCTGGGCTATATCTTTTGAAACAAGGGGGATAGGGTTTTGATATTTCACACATAGGTGCCTCATGAAGAGACCAGTTTTGGTACCAAGACTTTTGACCTTGTTACCTTTATTGTGGACTTTGACCTACTTTTTAAAAACTTTAACCTGGGCTATATCTTTTGAACTAAAGAGGATAGGGTTTAGATATTTCACATATAGATGCCTCATGAAGAAACCATTGTTTTGGCACCATGACTTTTGACCCTGTGGCCTTGAGCTTGGACTTTGGTCTACTTTTAAAAAAACTTTAACCTGGTCTATATTATTTGAACCAAGGTGGGTAGGGTTTTGATATTTCACATAACGATGTCTCATGAAGAGACCTTTGTATTGGTATCAAGGCTTTTGACCTTGTGACCTTTACTGTGGACTTTGACCTACTTTTCAAAAACTTTAACCTTTTGGACTAAAGGGATAGGCAAGGTAGAGTCATGCTTCCCAGCAAGCTATATTGTCTTCTGATAACTCTTGTTACATGAGAATACCAGCAGTGTATATAATAATTATGATTTAATATTGGTTTAGCATATCTTTTTACATGAGATTTATGATTTATTGATTCAGCTTTACTTTTTATGTAGATGAGAAAACCAGCAGTGTATATACCTACAGTAGACCATCCTTCAGAACAAGGTGAGTTATCAGTGGTGAATGAAGGTTACTGCCCCTGGTTAAGGATTGGTAATCAGTCCCCTGCACCTCGAGGGGACTTTCGGTTTGCACTCTGTCCATCTATCTGTCAGTCCAGCAAATCAGTTTTCTGCTTTTATTTTCGTCCTGCTTGCAGATATTCATTTCAATTTTGGTATATTACTTTACCATGACATTTTACAGATCAAGTTCCAATTTTGTTCTGGTCCATTGATTTTTTTGCTGGGTTATGGCCCTTGGACAAAGAATATGTAGAATTTGAGTCTGTCATACAGGTACAGTGAAACTTCTCCAAACCGGCCCCTCAGAAAACCGGTTCTCCCTGAATATCGGCCGATTTTCAAAGTCCTGGCAGAAATCTTAACATTTCCTTGCAAACATAGTCTTACAAAAACGGGCCACTCCTGAAAACCGGACATCGACCACTTTTTAAAGTACATTTGTTAACAAACATGTGTAATTTACCCTTATAACATTTTGAAGACTAGAAAATTTTGGTCAGAGGGTGATCAAAATCAGCCAGGTGTGCAAATTGACCAACCAACAGGCCAGGTGGGAAATTATCTACTGGTGGTGTGAAAAACACAAGTGGCCTCCTTAATTTCTATTGTTTACCTGTGCTATCATGGGTATTAAGTGACAAGTGGCTAATCCAAGTGACCCTTCCAAATTCAGTATAAAGTGTAAAAAACAGTTAGGAACATATTGAATGAATGAGTATCAAACACCATATTGTTGCACCAAACTATCGCATGGATATAAGGGGTAGTTGATAAAGAACAAACCTATGACCGTTAATGATAATTATTAAATAATAAATAAATTTTCTTGGTTTCCATAGACTTAAAATTCCTACGAAATATTCAAATTAAATTTCATATTTACTACTGTACTTTTTAAAAACGTCAAAACAAATTTGTTAATGATGTAAGCGATGAATGTAAACAGAGTGTTTATAGGTAAGAGGAATTCAAATAATAGGCTTCTGTGTTTTCTTTAAGTATCCTGTTATAGATATTCAGTTTAAAATTAAATGATTTCAGCGAGAATTTATAATTACCTGCAGGTACAAACAGACTAATTTGATCTCTACCGATAATTTATCATAGATCACCAGAACAAAGTGAACAGTACCTACTTTGTGAATATTGAGATAAAATGTCTCTAAATGCTAAATTCTCGGTAAACCGGCCGTTTTTATCAGTCCAAAAGCCGGCCTGTTTATAGAAGTTTCACTGTATATGGCTTTTATTCTATGGGATTTGGTTACTCTGCTGCCTAAGCTGTTGACGTATGATTGCTCACACAGAATATTATGCAGACAATTTAACTTGGGGTCAGGAAGGGACATGTTTTGCTATTCACTACTTGATTAATGCTTGTTGACCTACAGGGGAAAGTGTTGATATTTTGGATGGAAGTGATATTTTGGACTGTCAGTTTGTGGATTGCGGGTTAGTGAATGGTTTGTCAATCTGTGGATTGTGGGTTTGAGTCTAGTAGGTGTTTTAGTTTTTATCAGGTTACTTTCTACTAAAAATTTTATGCCTCCTTAATCGGAGATGGAAAGGCATACCTGTATAGTTTTCTGTCTGTATGTTTCTTCTCAAAAACTTTAACCTTGGCCATAACTTTTGAATGGATGGTTATAGGGTTTTTATATTTTACATGTGTATTCCTTTTCACAAGACCTCTCTTTGGTACCAAATTTATGACCTCATGTCCTTGACCTTGGAGTTTGACATACTTTTATAAAAAAAATAAAAAAAAAAATAAAAACATAACTCTTAAGGGTGTGCAATATTGGTGATATATTGGCATATTGCAATTAGGGCTGAAACAAAACGATACTGTTCAATATAAACGCTCGATTCAATGTTCGATTTATGGCCTCGATTTTCGGTTCGATATGCTTAATACAAACGGGTTCAGTAAAATACATCAGGCTCGGCCTGTACTTATTATTTTTACCTGCATGAGGGACAAATTGGCGTTGAATAAAGTTCAGAATGTTGTTTGCCTTGAGGTTGATAAAAATGATAATGAACTTTATTAGTTTAAACTACAGAGCCAACAAGTGTCTTACTGTTTGGCAGTTTGGAAACATTTTGCTTTCAAAATTAAGATTTTGATTCTTGGTAATTAATTTTTTCTTCGATGTTATTATTGGATTCTTCTGTAAATTGTATTGTATTGAAAATATTGAATCATGGCATAAGTATTGCAATATGTATCGTATCATGAAGGGGGCGTATCATTTCAGCCCTAATTGCAATATTAAATCCAGGGATAATTTATCACAATTCACAATATTTTTTTATAGTCTTTGTGTTGTTTTACTAAATAATTATTATAGATATTCTCAATTTTCCATCTTATGATACTGTGTCACTTTGGGTACCTGCTACCTCAATTCACAGACACTCGAGTGACCCAACTCAGGAACAAAACCTGTTCCCAATACAGAATTTTAAAGAAACAGGGAACTCAAGACAGCTCAGACTTCGATCTCTCAAAAATTTTTATTTCTCAAAGTAAAATCATGGTCACAATTTTTTCCCTAAGCAAAGAAGATGGGTGACTTTATCAAGCCGAGAACCCACAGAAGGACAAATATCAAAGTTAAAATTGAAACTTTCCAGAAAAAGTAAAATTTGCATGCTAGTTAAAACAATCAATCCATAGTTTCCAAAAATGCTTTTTCGATGTGCCCATTTCAAAGAAACATTGAGAAAATCCTATTTAAAATCACATACAGTATACGCAAAAAACGCACAAAATAACAGTAAATTTGATTCTTCCAAGCAGATTTTCAAATGGAGTGGGCCAAGTCTCCATTGTGAATTGAGTAAAATATGTTGGTACACTGTACATGTTCAGGTGTAAAATGTTTTGTAAATAATAGTATTGAGACTTGACCCACTCTATAAAAAAAAAACTTAATACTTCTTGTGTATAACTTTTGTCGTATTATCAAGAAAATTTCTATGTCCACATCGGGTGACTTTAGATAACTTGAAATTCGGTAATTCGTCATGGGATGGAAATCCGAGGTGGTATAGTGGCAGTCTCATTGAAGTTTTGGACAGGCCCAGATTGCATATCTGTGGTTCGAATACCAATTTTCCCTACCTATTTTTATGCCCCCGAAATGGAAGATCGGGGGGCATATTGTTTTTGTCCTGTCACATCGGATTCAGTTAATATGTGATTGGAATTGCGGAGTACATACTGTTGGATGTTGCAAACATATATGCAGTGTCATTTGGTACCTTAGGTACTCCAGGCATCAGTGTAATTATGTGTGTTTTAAAAACCGCTTAATGTCTGATATACACGATGCTGCCTGTGAAACAAATTCTGATGATGATTTTGATTAAATATACCTTCTTTGAAGTATGATCTACATAATTATTTGTTTTTTAATAATTATTAATACTTTGGACAGCGTTTAAGTACGATACTGTATTTATTGTAAATACGGGTACCATCAATGCGGATTTTAAACTCCCGATTTGCAACCAGTGCCCAATCATGAATAGGCTTATATTGTTTGCCAAGTTCATCCATCTTCTTTACTCATGATCTCTTGAACTTTCAATTTCAAGAAGTGAAATTTGAGTACCATAAAACACATTCCAATGTTTTTCACTATCGATATCTTGAAGTGGTGGTAGCATGTGCACACTATCAATCAAGCAGATAATTATTTCCCCTATGACCCTACCAGAATAACGATGAAAACCTGGGGCTAGAGTGGCTGTGTTGATTACATGTATACATCTATACAGGGTGGAGGGGACAGAGATTGCAGTCTATACATGGGGGAGAGATTGTATCTATACAGGGGGAGATATTGTATCTATACATGGGGGAGAGATTGTATCTATACAGGGGGGACAGAGATTGTATCTATACATGGGGGAGGGGACAGAGATTGTATCTATACATGGGGGAGAGATTGTATCTATACAGGGGGGAGATATTGTATCTATACATGGGGGAGAGATTGTATCTATACAGGGGGGACAGAGATTGTATCTATACATGGGGGAGAGATTGTATCTATACAGGGGGGAGATATTGTATCTATACAGGGGGGACAGAGATTGTATCTATACAGGGGGGGGGGGGGGGGGGGGGGGGGAGAGCACAGATTGTATCTATAATCTATACATGGGGGGGGGGGCAGAGATTGTATATATACATGAGAGAGGGACAAAGATTGTATCTATGCATGGTGGAGGAGGGGACAGAAATTGTATCAATGCAGTCATGAGGGGAGGGGACGGAGATTTTATCTATTCATGAGGGGGGGTGGGGGGGAGAAGACACAAGTTGTTTACCTGTGACTACCATTGCCTTCCATCTGTAACATAATAAAGTGAACTGATTGATTTATTTTTACTTTAGTCATTACAACAGAGAAGACCAACATCCTGTTACGATATCTACATCAGCAATGGGATAAAAAGGTAATTGTATATATATACACTAACAATGAGATAAAAAAGTAATTGTATATATACACTCACAATGAGATAAAAAGGTAATTGTATCTGATATAAAGAGTGTGTGTGTATATATATATATATATATATATAAAGTCAAAAAATAAAATCCAATACTCAAACTTTTATCTATAGCGCTTTTGCCCTGCGGGCTCGTCCAAATTGGCTGACCGTGTTCGTGTACATAAACAACAGATCAGAGATCCTACAATAAGAAACACACCGTGTAGCGGACATTTTGATTCATGCGGGGAAGGCAGTTTTTATATTTTCCCATTTTACAAAGTAAAAGAGGAAAATGAACAATTACGCAGAGCCAAGGAAAACTATTTCATAAAACTGTTTAAGCCGAAACTAAACTGTTAATATTTTTACTTCATGTTATTTAACATGTACATTTTACATAGAATGTCTCCTTTAATGTACAGGAATTCAGAGGTGCTTAAAACTTATAGACTGAACTGTTTTAAATATGTCTGTATTTTTAAAAGTGCCTAACATTAACATTGTATAATGTTCTGACGTCACAATCATGACTGTATTATGTTTAACGTTGCTGACATAACGTCACGAGGATGACATCATAATGGAACTTGTTTACATTGTTTAAAAATCTACTGACGAGCCCGCAGGGCGAAAGCGCTATAGATAAAAGTTTGAATATTGGATTTTATTTTTTGACTTTATTCTACCCCGATACCAAAGGTAATTCACTGTATCTATACACAAACAAGGAGAGAATAGGTCCTCAGTACCACTTGCTATTTGTAAGAGGTGACTACATGTAAAGGGGGGTCCTTCAGATGAGACCACCCGTGTCACAACAGGTGTGGCACAATAAAGATCCCTCCCTGCTCAAAGGCCGTAAACACCAAGCATAGGCCTAAATTTTGGAGCCCTTCACCGGCAGTGGTGACGTCTCCATTATATGAGTGAACAAATCTCAAGCAGGACACTAACAATATACATGTACAGCCAACAATTTGATAAAAGCTGATTATTTGAGATATATATATATGGAAAAAACGATATTCAGTTGGTAATTCTATAATCTAAAATGTGTATGAGAAACTAAAAGTAAATTTTTTTTTTGGCCTTGTCATATATATTTTACATTTTGTATTAAAATCAAAAATTGCTATACACTGCTCAATATTTTTATGTATACTCGATTTCAATTTATTTTTGTAAATGATGAAACATAAACAATTACTGGTTTCTGTCAATGTTGAACAATATTACATTTTGTGTACCTTATACACTGTAGAATTCTTTCTTGAAGACAGTGTTTTGTATGCTTGTAGAATTCTCTAATCAGGGTTGTATCTTTACCATTCTTTGTAGAATCAGAATAAAAAGAGAGACTTTAGTCGTGCTAGCTTAGATTCCTCAGAATGTAGCTCATCATCCAAAATACCTCGCCTGAATCCCGACGACATTTCATAGACCGATCCATACTCTATTCCATGGGTGACTGTGAATGCCAAAGCAATGTGAATTAATGTACCACTGATCCAGAGATCTGTTTGTACCCATATTTAAGCAATAATGTTATGTTTATTCTTGATCTTTGGCTGTAATTAATGTGTACAAATAGTCTATTAGTTAATTGATAGGACGGACGGAAGTTTAGTTCCATTTGTGTATGCTATGTGGAATTTCAGCAGAATGTGATACATGTGACACAGAATTTTTGTTGTCATGTATTTATTGAAGTTTATCTGTTGCTAGACATTGTGACCCATTTCTTACAGAATGTTACCAGCAATTATATATGTGTACAGGTAGTTCCCTAGGTCAGGATTTATGTAATTTGAATAATTTGTTGTTAATGACATGTCAGTCGATGAGAGAGGTCGTACAGAGTGCCGTTAGTTGGCGGTAACTGATAAACAATATGCAACGTAAACATAAGTTGTAAAAAAAAATACTTGATTCTTCATTTTTAAATTCTTCCAAAAATTTTAATTAACATTTGAAAAATTCTGGAAAGTCGGTGCATGCTTTACTGAGGGCTTCTTGTCATCTGATATACAATGTACAATATGTGTCATAAACAGATTTCAGTTTGTACTTTCATATCGTAAACGACCGGCCCTAGGTTTATGCTTGTACTATTTTGAATTAAGTTTGTAAATACACGCATAATAATATAAACTACTGTTTTAATTTTTTTATGACATTTGTACTGTAATTGTATTTCCTCACTGCTTCATTCGATTGTGAAAGAATTTTGTATTAATGCAAAAAAAAAAACAATTCTGTATTAGCATGGTTGGTGAGAGACATTTATCTGTGGAGGAAAACTTCTGATGCATACAAGAATTTGTGTGTAAGAATTTTAAGTATTGTATGTCTTACACATTTGTAAAAGAAAAGTTTTGTCTGTAAGGTTTCTATAAGATATCTGTGTTTCAGTGGCACAAAATAGATTTACAACAGTTAGCAGGTTAGAGTATGATCAGAAACTGAAATTAATATTTTTAGTTAATAATTTTGTTTTAACATTACATATTGAAGAAAAGCAGAGTGTACAAATGTGATTGAAGTTTCCTTGTGTGTAGTAAGAGGGTTAAACTGCAATCGTGAATTGTATTATGTATGCATACTTACTTTAGCAAATTATTTGAAATGTATCAAAATTTGAAATGGTGCCCTGCTAGGTGTAATCATGAATAATTGTTTCTTTCAAGTATGACTGTGAAAAACTAGAGTATTTCACATTATAGTACAAACTGAATTAGCTATCTATCAGCAGTAAAAACACTAAACTATGAATCCTGCTAAACTAAGTAAAGCATACAATGTGTGACTTTACGTACAGCTCAACACTCTTAGTATTATGATATACCATGTCTGTCTCTGATTCTTCTGCCTGGTCAGTATATTCTGTACATAGACAATGGAATTATAATCGCTTCTAAATTTTCAGCTTTGAGGTAACACTCATTTACAGTGTATATATAATTTTGAAATTTTATTGATTTGTAACATTTTATTTGTTGAAGGCAACTATAGAAACATGGCCATTTATTGGTAACATGAAACAAGATTCAAATAATTTTATGGAATTTGGTGCAAAATTGATAGAAGCAACATTAAATATGGGCAGTTTGTATAATTCTGGGGGGAAATATTGTTTTAAAAAAAACAAAAAATGACTTTAAAAGAGGCAGGATCAATATATATATGGCATGTTTCAGTGAACTTCAGCATACTGTCAATTTTATGAAATGTAACCTCAAACTAATAGCAAAAGAATTTATTCATGTAATGTATTTTGATTTAGTTCACATTTTATTAATTACAATGAAAAACATATATATATCATTTGCTCACCATTGCGAATTATTAGTGAAAGGGGCACAACTCTGTAAAGATGCAGGATTGTAAGATGGGTATGAAAGATATTGTATTGATCTGCTGAAAGGGTTATGGTGTTAAAATCCACTATGTATCAACAATGTAAGAGTATCAAAGTCATTTATTTATAAAATGTTGAGTTGTAAATTAAAGGAAATGATAAAAAGCACTGCCACTTCACAAATGTATCATATATGCATATAAATTATAAAATGAAGAGTATGTTTATATTAACAGAGAAAATTGGTAAATAACTTCCGAGGCATTGATATAATAGAAATAATCATGAACTTTTAATGCCCAGAAATTTACAAACTTTAAGACTGACCCGAAGTATAGATAGATTTATGATGGAGTGCATGATAGGCCAGACTATACACTCATTCAGGACTGGATATATTATGGTATGGTGCTCATGTCCGTCTGACTGTCTGTCTTATAGCTTTCTTTGTATTTTAGCACATGACTTAAATACTACAAATAAATTTTTACCAAGGTTGACATGATTTTGTCTCATGCACTCACATTTGTTTTTGATACATCTAGATAATCATCTGACGGGCGTATCATGTGTCGTGGCAGTGCACTTTGTTAACTCTGAGTAGCAGAGAAATGGTGCGATACGGTGTAAAATGATTCGTTAATGAATTGCGTATACCGGTAACTAGATTATATTCTGTTACAATTAGTTTGAGGTTAAGGAGGAATAATGCATCAAAATGGCCGACTTCTCTAAATATCAACAATCAATACGTACAAGTATACTTTTCTTTATTTATTCTCTTGCTGATAGTTCAGATGTATTGTGTTAACTTCTGATCTATGGTGGTTTGAGTCTTAGCAGGGGTATTAATTTTTTTTTCTTCAGATTTCTTTCTACTGAATTTAAAAACTGCATTTTTTAACTACATAAGGTAAATTTGAAAGTTTTCAATTTCAAAATATTGTACATATATCCCGTTCCATCCTTATCAGATTTCTCGGGTGTGTTATTCCTCCTTAAATTGTATGGTGACTTGACAATACTTTATGATTATTTTTTAGAAATGACATTATAAACAATTACTTTATGTTCTTGTATATAAATAAACAGTTTGTACAATACAAAAGGACTTTCATTATTAAAACATTTCTGTGACATCATCTATTGTTATGCAAAGTCCAATACCCATGATAATGTACCCCTCGGTGTCAAATAAGTTAATAATGACAGTTCATTTTTAGCTCATCTGAGCTGAAAGCTCAAGTGAGCAATTCTGGTGTGAATTCATGTTCGGTTATGTTGGGACCCTTTGAAATTTTTCATGGCCAGGAATAAAGATTGGGGGGAAAAAATCTTTGAAGACCACAACAGCTGAACAACAGCAAGGTCAAAGTGACTCTGGTGAGCGATGTGGCCCATGAGTCTGTTTTCTAACATCACTATGTTGGGCCAACAAAGGGCCACCGTGCCCGAAGATGTTACCCCAATGAAGGCATATAACATGGTCAACAAAACACGTACATTCAATGTCATGCTATCTGGAATACCATATCTGCATGAAATTTCATAAAATCGGAAATATTTTCTTTCCGAACGCATTTTGATTTACAAAACAATCATTCCATATTAAATCGGCCTCTTTTTAAAAGTTTAAAATATAACTCTGACACAGATTTCTGGTAAATGAACAATCTCAAAACTCTTTAAAGAGTGGGCTTTTTTTTTTACCTAGTATCCGGTGATGCCTCTCTGGTATGTCCAGGGATCCATGTTTACCCTTCTCTTGATTCTGTTGTTAGGATTTGTATATGTTTATTATCAGATAGTTCCAGGTGTTAATTGGGGAATATTGAAGCAGAACAATAAAATAGAGTGAAGTATTTGAAGGAAGTCATCAGCCTTACACTTCTTATTATATCAGATATTGCACATAGCGCATATTAATTGAATGTATGACATGACGATTTCAACCATTATTTACGGCACTAAAAGAGTTATCTTTCTTGGTAATATAGACTTTTTTGGTTGGTTGCAAATTAAATTAAAAATTTTTTTATACCATATGTTACAATTCTTTTCAAGTATTAATTTCATATATTATTTAGGAATAATATTAAGTTTTAATTAAGTGTTGTTTTTCTTTTAATCCACATACAAAAGAGGAAGTATTGAAAAGTTGAATTTATTAACATTTATATTTTCGACGTTCTAATTTCTCCTTAACAGTATCATAAGAACTGAGCAAAAACAATATAGTGATCGTAATATAATGTTTCCCAAACGAACACTTTTATAATTTTGAATCCCGAGAGGGATAAATAAATATAAAGGTACAATTAATGACGAGAGAGAGAGTTAGCCATTGGACTCCTCTCGTGGCAAGTTTCGAAGCCTTTAATTGAAGTAGGAAGTACATGTATTATCATTAACGAAATGGGGATTGTTTTTGTTTGAAAGTATATAACGTATAAATGTGTTATTTCCATGCAAATGAAATAGTTTTGAAATTTATTAATCTTTTGATATCAAAATCTACCTTCAAATTATTGAACATATCCCTAGACGAATTATTTAAAGATAGGTTAAATTCAAGAAGTAAACATAGACTATTTCAATTCGACTAGAAATAAGTCAGATTTCTTATTGAAGAACTTAGAACTATTTTGTTTTGTAATAGTTGATTTTTTAAATTTTTTTTAAAGAATTAAAGTAAGTCCAAATGACTCGTACTTGTAGGTCATTTTCTGTAAATACTATTTGAAAAAAAATATGAATTTTATCTAGCTGCGTTTATTTCCAAATTCAAAACGATTACAATCTTTAAATTATGTCCCCAGAATTTCTGCTTCCTGGACAAAAATTCAATTTGCTATATAAGTTGGCTCCTAGTGTAGCTGATAGGCATGCAGTCATTTATCTTTTTACGTCTTTTTTGATTAGGCTATATAAATTATGTTCCGACGTTAGAAACATTGCCAAGGAGACAACTGGTTTTATTTGAAGAAGACAAAACACAACACCAAATGAATATTGAAACTTGTCATTTATTATGTAAATGACGCAATGAAAATATGAAATACTAGAAATATATTTATAGCGTCTGGAGACTAGTAGACATTGGACCTATCAGTTTGACATCATCAAAATATTTATAATAGCAGGGGGAAAAAACCATGTTTTTAAAATACTTTTTATTCATCATATCCAAATTCCTTGAATTAACCATGATTTGTTTATCAAATATATTTTATATTTCTATCGAGTATTGTAATGTAAACCAGCCATGCAATAAAATTCCAAAACATTTCTTGACTTTTGATATAAAATAAGGAATGTAAATTACTATTATAAAATTTTATGATTAATTTGAACATTTCTTATAACCTCTATTTGCATAGAAAATGATAGATGTGGTGCAAGCATTGTAATATATATATTTTTGAAAAAGATAATTTAAAAATACCTTGTTATATAGTACATGTAGGCCTAGTATACATACTGATGTCGATCACTGTGAAGGAAGAATTTTTACTACGTGACTTTATGGAAACTGAGGAGAAAAGTAATTTTCCCGTCACGAACAAGAAGTTATTTTTAGTTGAGGATACTATATAACTCTAGTGTACCATAAACTATAGTTTAATTAATGGTACATTAGAGTTATCTCTCTTGGTACCTAAGTACTTGATATGTTTATCAATTAAAATAGAAATTCTGTCTGCAATATGTTTAAAAAGAACGTACAAGTATTATAAAAGTATCTGATATATGTATAAATATAAAACTTTATTATGTTTTATTCCATTTTATTCTGTAAATAAAAGAAAAAGTATTACCAACTTTATCTTATTAAATTCCATAGATAAAACTTCCCGATTGCAACTAGAAGAGTTAAGAAACAGAGTAAAACCAATATTATTGATTGTTACAGATGTTCCTCAATTAATTAATATTGAAATTTTGGATCCCGAGAGGGAAAAAAAGTGAAATGTAATAGGTTGATTACGGACGAGGGGAGTGGGTGGATTAGAAATACCTTGAAGTCTATACTATACATCTGTTGAATCTTAAATATATATTTCTCACATTATCACCAGTGTGATATTGACTTTACCCATGTGAGATTTTTCTGTCTCACACTGCTGCGATGTCATTTGATTGTGGAGTCATATATTTTCTATGATTTACGTTACACGGTGAAGATTTACGTTACACGGTGAAGTAAAAGTATTTTGCCTTGTTGTCTTTAAATTTTAATTTATATAGCTTTCTGGTGGACAACCTTGGGTTTTTTAGTTACACTTACAGTGTAAACCATTTTCGGGTATACTCTTTCTGCCTATCTAATTCATTTTTGCATCAAAGTTAAAATGAGGATTTTGATAATCTAAAATTTTCTCAAAGCTCCTAAATTTATGCACTAATCTGTAGGTAAAATGTGAGAAAATAATCCTTCATTATTTACTCGTGTGGGATGGGGAAATTCCACCTCTGGAACAAGATTCGCTGTCTAGGACTCAGCAAAACCTCGTCCTAGACTGCGAATTTTGCCCCCTCGGTGGAATTTTCCTATCCCACACTCGTACTAATGAAGGATTCTATTAATATAATATATACAAAACTGCATGAAATCGTACACATATATGACCTGGTCCAGACGGCTATAATGATCAACTGTTTTCCCCCACAACAGTATGTAATCTGTCAACGCTTTTCACCCCCACCCCTCATCTTCCAAATACTCAAATTGATGAACATCCTCATTAGGTGTGTGTCTTTATATCATGACTCCAGGGCGGGGGCTCCGAGGTGTTTTAAAGTGGAAGGAAACAGGAGTGCAACTGAGCAGTGCATATATGATTTATGTAGCATTATCCCAAGGCCGAGTAAACAATTTTTATGTCATCAAAAAATACCGAAGTCTTTTGAGGAAATTTCGTTTTATTTACACGTAGATCTACATGTAGGCTACACTGAGTGCAAATTATACGACATAAAGTGAATTTTTACCACTCTCATTTGATTAATTTCAACTCACAAACCCAGTATCTGAATTTTAATCAATAGATATACATGTAAATAAAGAAAAGAAAACTCTCTCTCTCTCTCTCTCTCTCTCTCTCTCTCTCTCTCTCTCTCTCTCTCCATTTATTTTGATATAGAAATTTTTTTCTTCACTTTTTTTTCCTAATTAGATTAAAATTCAGATACTTGTACACTTACATCTTACTTTAAAGGGGCATTAGCTGTGAATGTGATGGCAACCATTTTTTCCCCTCAAAATCTCTCGATGATATTGAAATACATATTGATGACTAATAAGAACATTTGTTTTTTATTATGTACAAAAACAAGAGAATTAACTCTAATAAAACTACGTTATAGATAACCGCTTTTAGTGTAAAGAAATATGTACGGAAGAAGTATTCACTGCACCCCAATCAAATCATTTCTCAAATAAAAACAAAAACAGCAAATACATGGAAATAATTAAATACAAGTGTAATTATTACTTTAATATATAATATCTATTATATATTTCATTGAATTCAATTTTGATGGGCAAAATGACAGCTAATTCCCATTAAGACAGGAAGATGGAAGGGGTGCAAGAAATGTTCTAAATAATTATGAATTCATATATATATAACCTTTAAAAATTCTTCATGCTTCTTGTGAGCATTCCAAGAATTCAAAATTTTGTAGATCTACCGGTATCTTTGATAATTTTAAAAATAGCTGCTTTCATACGGAAAAATATATCTTTATTTAGAAAGATTTATGAATGCTTCCAAATGTTTTGCTTGATCTTAACAGTATCCATTTGCATTTGTAAAATCAACACCTTAGTGATTTATAATGTTGTTGCAGATTTGATATATCAGCACTTACAAATTGATTAAAATTAGGCATAAATGGTTTTAAATAACCCCCCACCAAGCTGAAATAGAAAAAAAATATTACAATTCAATGCTTTGATATCAATAACATTATGCTTATCAACAAACTATCAATTTACTCGTTTGCAAGTCTTAAATCTACTGATAATTGGAAAGTAACATGATTTTGGTATTTTATCGGAGTGGTTTCCATGGAAACGCTTTTTATGGAATTTCTTGACTTATTTATTTAACTTTATTACTGTCCTAAAGGTATTATAAAACTAAATACTGCAAAATAATTTTTTCTTAGTTTCCGTGAATATCACTGCCGAAGCTTGATGGTTCGTGACATTGCCTCTTAAGTTCAACTGAGATATTATAAAGAATTAATTAATCAGCTAGAACAGATTTATAATAAATTCCTTTCCCAAAATTGTTCAAGAACATATCATAGAAAATGTTGTGATGGATATATTGAAATGGCTCTTTTATTCTACATATTCAAGAAAAAGTCGTGAACTTTGGTGCCCTTGCTGTTTCAGTTCTAAAATTTTAAGAAAAAAGTTGTGAACTTCTGGCACACGATTCTGAATACCAAAGAAAAAGTTGTGGTGCACTTCTGGCACACAGTTTTGATTCTGAATACCAAAGAAAAAGTTGTGGTGCACTTCTGGCACACTGTTTCATTTAGGAAAAGTTGTGGTGCACCTCTGGCACACTGTGCCACTAGTGGCACACTGTGTGCTGCTAGTGGCACACTGTATGCCTCTAGCGGCATTAGTTGCACACTTCTGGCAAACAGCTCTGGCACACTGATTTGTTTGCCGCAAACTTGCGGCAATTTTGCAGCAAACTTTACATTTTGGTAAGGGCTAAAAGTATTGCAACAAACCTGGCCGACGTCGTCGCCGTAAACGTCGTCTGGGTATTTATACTCTATTTTTATTGGGATAGGTACCGTGTTGGAACATAAAATCCTGGGTAAACATTTACGTGGGTATGATTGTTGAGGGGAACCGTGAATAATTACGGAACAGCAGACGATTTCCGGTATTGTAACGAATGTAATAGTCTCGTGCAACCAGACACTCTGCTTTTTCCGTAAATATATAACTTTATTATATACTTTCAATTTCATCTCTTCTTTTTTCTTTAAAAGTTTGCGGGCATATATCACACAATATATGCCCGGAAACATTCCGGCCCGCAAACATTACGTCACAATAAAATTTCTACGCCGTTAATTTTCAAATTTTTCGTGTTTTTCATCTTTTACTCAGTTAAACCGATAAAGTTATTGTTAAAAATAGAATTATTGTTAGTTTCTTAATGAAATTGAAAGTATATAATAAAAAGGTTATTATAGACTTTGTATGGGAAATATGACGACCTCGTTTTTTGTCGCGGACGGACCTCGCAAGCTCGGTCCAGAAAACTTGGTCGTTATATTTTCCCATACAAAGTCTATAACCTATAAATATGAAGAGCTCCGGTAGGCGTCGTGTCACTCGCTGCAAACTTCCGTTGCTTTCGATAAGTAGGGGCAGGTATCGAGGATGTTTCGGGTCACTGGATCTTTAATACGACATGTAGACATAAGCAGACGATAGGGAGAAGTCGTTGGATCTTTTTCCAACATAGATCTTGCCAGAAACCGGTAGGCAGAGAGTAGAAATTGTTAAAAACAAGCCGTGAATCGAGGGCCCCCCCAGAAATCCAAGATGGCGAGTGTCGTTCTTCTACTTTTTTTAGTGTACACGTGATACACCATTTTTAAAACCTCGAAAAAAGCGGATTATGGTGGTGGATTTTATTTATATAATTTATTATTCGGACACAAATAATACAAAACTTCAATATCTGACAACCGAGCCCCTGTGGACTATGTCGAAGAAAAAACAAGAGTTGTCATCCGATGTTAAAGAATTAATCGTAGATTTAAACTTAAGGGGATTGAATAACAACAAAATCAGCGAAACAATAGGAATACATCGAAGTACTTTTGGGAGAATTTTAAAGAAATTTAATGAATCGGGAAGTGTAGAAAACAACCGGAGAAGTGGCATGCCAAGACTGACTGATGATCATAAAATTTTCAGACTTGTAAAAGCGAATAGGAGACAATCTTTACGTAATATTACAACATCTTTTTTAAACAACACAGCGTCTGTAAAAGTATCAAATAGAACTGTTCGCCGTAGATTAAAACAGGAAGGCTACAGAAGGGGGAAAATTCAGAAGACTCTGACCATCAGTAAAGTGAATCGACAACGACGAATTTTGTGGTGTAGAAATAAGAGACACTGGACAAATGAACAGTGGCAGAAAGTTATATTTTCTGATGAAACACAGGTGGTAATTGAACAGAATAACTCTGTTAGTTTATGGAGAAAGGCCTCGGAAAAGTGGAAATCATACTGCCTGAATCAGCGTAAATCGCCAGTCAAAGTAAGTTGCATGTTTTGGGGATGTATAACTTACGATGGAATTGGTATAATCGTGCCTGTTGATGGTAATTTGAACTCACTCAAGTATACAGAATTACTTGATACTCATCTTTGGCCAGTAGTTGCAAAAGTGTTTGGAAATAGAGCTTTTATATTCCAAGATGACAATGCTACCCCCCATTCGTCAAGACAGACATCTGTGAAATGGAATTCAGAAATTTACTTGGCCCGCACAATCCCCAGATCTGAACATTATAGAAAATGTCTGGCGTTGCATTAAAATTAAACTCAATCGAGAGATAGATCAAAAGTAAACAAGACCTAATTGCTGCAATGACCAGGGTATGGAATGGCCTATCTCAAGTATATATACGAAGCCTGTATGCATCAATTCCGGCAAGATTACGTCGAGTGATAATACAGAAAGGTTATGCCACTAAATACTAATAAACAAAAGTAAGTACAATGATTATTTATTGTTATAATTGGTTTCGAAATATGCCTACTCAACTGATCAAGCAATGACGTCGGCCATGTTTGTTGCAATACTTTTGGCCACTCAGTGTATACACGTATATAGGCCTATGTCCAAGATTTCCCCCTGCTTCCTCACGATGCCTATAGGTTCCTCCACACACGTTTAAGTTTGTGTGGAGGGTACGTAATTACAAAACTCTGACATTGTGAGGATGGTCGAAGATAGATGGCTTGATTATCAATTATGCGCTTCTATCTGAACTACACTAATTCATATTGATATAAGATTATGCCATCTTTAAATCAGTTTTGGAATAAAGTGCTTTATTTGCAGGAAGATATTCTTTCATGTTTGCATGCTGCACTGACCAGATGCGGATAAAAAAAATTCAAAGATTTTCTTGAAAGGTGACAAAATATTTTATTATACAGTGAGGGGAAAGTTGTTATTTTGAAGCTAAAACACCATTTTATTTATTGATGAAAATTGGAAAGTCTAATTAAGATCTATATGTTTCAATTTGAGCTCTATGATTTACATCGTATTTGAATATATATATCCTATAACAACTTTCGACAAAATATTGAAAGGAAAGCTGTTAATCTCAGGCTAAAACACAATTTATTAATAAAAAATCTTCGGAAATTGTAAAATCCAATTAAATTTAAGAAAAACAAACATTGAAGGATAAGGTGCTCATTTAAGGCTAAAACACCATTTATAATGATGAAAAATCGTTGAAAATTGGAAAATCCTATTAAAATCTGTTTCAATTAAAACTCTTTCATTTGTCATGATCATATTTGAATATAGCCCTACCTGTATTAACGTATTCTTAACAAATGTGAGAAGCCCTTTTTATTCAAAATAAAATATTGAGAGAAAAGCTGTTATTTTGAGTGTAAAGCACAATTTATTGGTGATAAATCGAAGGAAATTGGGAAATTCTGAATAATATCTACATTCATTGCAACTCTTTGTTTAAAATCATGTTACACCATATCCTGTAATAAGGATTAAAAAGATTAGTGAAAGGGGAGGGGGGGGTGCAAGATGTATAACTTTAATGCCAAAACGTCACCTTTGAATAAAAAAAATTAAGAAAACTGTAAAACTCCATTCAAAATCCTATTTGATTTTTTCAAAAACGAAGTTTAATAGCTATAGTCAAACAGTATTTGAGATGTATTTGTACATGTAAAATGGTGACCTTAAGTTGACCAGGGTTTAATGGACTTTGTTGACACTTCCGCTGTTAGTACTTCCGCTACGGAGGATGCGCATGTTTTCGGTCATGTTTGAGTTAGTGAACAAGCGCGAGATAGAGCATGGCAGGAAAGCATGCAGTTCTGACGGCCGGGTGAATTGTCTATTGTGTTGACCTCTGATTGACTCAAAAACGTCATTTTCTGTAAATAATAATGATAAAAAACAATGCATTTATTTCCACTTTTAAAACAATTATAACCTTCAAATTACATCCGCTAAATTTTTGTTTCCTGAACAAACTTTAATTCTACTACATGTACCATGTATACATAAGGTGGCCCCTTTGTGTGGCGCACATGCAATCATTTCTTAGTTGATAAATATCATTCATCTTTTTTATGATATTAAAGGAATAAAATGATTTGGGGTGAGAGAAAAAAAACCCAACTAAAATGAGCTTTACTACCTCTTTAAGCTGGCCCGTTTGTCTAACACTATTTACAGTTTTCAGGTAATTTTCTATTTGCAGAATATTTCTAATTATACAATGGTATACCGGTACGTATTGTTGGGAATCTGTTTTGAACCAAAAAAATATAGTTTTTGAACTTTTAAATACCTTTGGACATCCTTTCATATAACCTCTTTAACATACATATCATTTCAAAGTGGAGCCTTTTTATTTTACAGATTCAATATCATATTTACACTTCAAAGTGAGTTATTCCATATAATGATTAATATAATGCACTGTACATGTATTATTCCAGTATGTACAAATATAAGCTAGCTAGAATGTGATGGGATATCATCTCATGATCCAGCTTAGATCAATTTCTATCACGATTCCATGAGATCCTTGAACTTTTGCGACAGTTACAGACCACCAACCACCAATATCTGTGCAGAATCTCAACAGGAAAGAAATGTGAACGAAAGAGAAAATAAACGAAATCGGGGTGTGTTTCGAAACGGACACACTTTTACATCATGCCCTACTGTTTTACACAAACATTGCAACATTGCAACATACGTATCCAGCAAGGCGTGAGAGTTTATTTACCGTGAAGACGTACTCACCCAACTGGTCAAACTCATCGACAAACATAAAAAAATGAAACATTCTCTAACTTTTTTACTTACAAAGTATACACTATACTTGAATTAAATTTACACCTCACAAAATTAACAATTCAGAACCTACTTCGTAAGGAAAGTTCCATAATACTAAATTTCCAGGAATTATTTTCTATCGATCATAATTCAACGTAATCCGGTATGTACCTCCAGGTAAATACGAGGGTTGTTCGATGTGTAATGCGTATTGTAAGATATCTCAAAAGCATTCGACTCAAATAGTGAAATGAACATTACATCCCTTCAAAGTATTCTCCGCAGTTTGAAATTCTGAATCTATTTCTGAGATGCGTCACGGAACGCTGATTTAGGTAGACCTCGGAGGCACTCAAGTCAGTCTGACTGATGGCTGAGTCAAGGGCTTGTCGGAACTTGTAACGACGACTAGATAAGAACTTTTAAAATTTTGGAAAAAGAAAAAAGTCGCATGGGGCTAGATCTGAGAATATGGTGGGTGTGACAAGACGGTAACCTTCTCCGACTTCAAATATTGCTTCACAAGCTCAGATGATGGAGCATTATCATGAAGTAGACGAACATGCCTAAATCCTGACACAGGGCGTCGTTTATGATACTATTTCTTGAACTTTTTTAGTATAACATCTTGGTAATACCAAACTGTAACACTTTTGCCCTTCGGCACCGGCATTTGCACAGCTATACCATTACATGAGAAGAATATGCAATAAAGAACCTTCTTTGTGCTTATGGTTCTTTTGGCAATTACAGGCCTACTACCGTGTTAAGTTAGCCACATTTTGTGTCCAATTGTTCTTACTGGTTCGAAATAGCAAACCCATGTTTCGTCACCAGAAACAATGTTTGCAAATTGTCTTTGATTGAATTTGGGAAACATTTTGAGCAATTGTTTAGCGGTTTGTACTCGTAACCGTTTTTGGTCATCTGTCAACATATGCGGTATCCATCTGGCAGAAATATTTCGTACTTTCAAAATACGCTTCAAAATGAAATACACCCGCGGTAGCGATATGCCAACAGCTTTGGCAATATCACGAATCGTGTATCTGCCATCACTTTCAATTATTTCCCTGCCTTTTGAGACATTTGCCTTGCCTGTTACAATCACAGGTCGGCCAGATTTTGCTACATCTTTGACAGACTCTGTGCCAGTCAGAAATTTCTTTCTCCACCTACGAACTGGCTCATAAGATACCTTATCAGACCCATAAACTTCCCCAAATTCAGTAAAAATCCGCATTAACGAGTGACAGAGTTTTGTGCGAACTTTTATATAAGCTCTAATTTCTTCAATATTCTCAACCCGTTTCCCAACAATTTTCACAACAGTGGTCAACGACAGTCTCTATTGGAATTACTACAAGTTTAAAACTATATGGAGCTGAAGGCTCGTGTTTATACCGTTGGAAAGGTATTCAATAGAGCTATTCACGAGTATCAACATCCACGAAATCGTGCAAAGCGTTATTGCGCTGTGGTACAATACACATTACATATCGAACAGCCCTCGTAGCTAGGGTGATGCAACCTGCGTACGCATATCCGTTATTGGCGCAACCATATTCCCTGTTTCACGCATATGTACCAACAAATGGTACGTACATGTAGAATCGAGGAAGGGGGTAGGGTTAGGGATAGCCCCCTCACACATTTTGACAATGATAATTATTTTTTTTATTCTTTATATAAAAGCGCTGTATACAATTGCAACTAATAGCAATATTCATACATAGCTGAAGAAAGTAGTCGAGTATACTCTATCAGCTTTGTGATCTTTTTTATTATATTACTTAAACCCTGGTAATAACCCTTGGTGACATTAATAAATTAGTACTTTAACGGAATGACATATTTTATAATAAAGAACATCATTAACATATACATGTATATATAAAAACAAAACTAGTCGACAACTTAAAAAATTATACGATGTGTAAATATACAAACACAATCAAAGGTTAAAAAAAATTATGAATATTACATTGAATTATTGACATATGTATTTTTTATTACATTATTACATGCCAGTTAGAAAATGCGTATCTATTGCCCCGCCCATTTGCACATCTTACACTATAAGGGACTGCGGCGCTAATCTTATCGTATTAATTACGTGTAGCGTATTAAAACAAATTATGCAATTCAAACCATAAAAATTCGACATAAGTCACAAATATCGCATATTGCAACTAATGAATATCACAAGATATCACAAAGAGCTGTAATATATTACATCTATTAGATTTCATAGAAATACAATACTAGTATAACAACCTAACAGTATCGCAGGTATGTAATATATGACAGTCTAATATTACATATTAATATATAACATTTTAAAACTACATATATTACAGACTTATAATATATGACAGCCTGACAGATATCGAAATGGCTGTAATACATAACATTCTAACAAATAGCAGGCCTGTAGGAGAAGACGCCTAACAGCTTAACAGATATCACAGAGAGGGAATATATTATAGCATAATGTATATCACGTAGCTATAATACCTGTCAGTCTATCAGATATCACACAGCTGTAATATATGAATGTCTATCAGATATCACACAGCTATATAATACCTGTCAGTCTATCAGATATCACACAGCTATAATACCTGTCAGTCTATCAGATATCACACAGTTATAATACCTGTCAGTCTATCAGATATCACACAGCTATAATATGTCAATCTATCAAATATCACACAGCTGTAATATATGAATGTCTATCAGATATCACACAGCTATAATACCTGTCAGTCTATCAGATATCACACAGTTATAATACCTGTCAGTCTATCAGATATAACACAGCTATAATATGTCAATCTATCAGATATCACACAGCTGTAATATATGAATGTCTATCAGATATCACACAGCTATAATACCTGTCAGTCTATCAGATATCACACAACTATAATACCTGTCAGTCTATCAGATATCACACAGCTATAATACCTGTCAGTCTATCAGATATCACACAGCTGTAATATATGAATGTCTATCATATATCACACAGCTATAATACCTGTCAGTCTATCAGATATCACACAGCTATAATATGTCAATCTATCAGATATCACACAGCTGTAATATATGAATGTCTATCAGATATCACACAGCTATAATACCTGTCAGTCTATCAGATATCACACAACTATAATACCTGTCAGTCTATCAGATATCACACAGCTATAATACCTGTCAGTCTATCAGATATCACACAGCTGTAATATATGAATGTCTATCAGATATCACACAGCTATATAATACCTGTCAGTCTATCAGATATCACACAGCTGTAATATATGAATGTCTATCAGATATCACACAGCTATAATACCTGTCAGTCTATCAGATATCACACAGCTATAATACCTGTCAGTCTATCAGATATCACACAGCTATATAATACCTGTCAGTCTATCAGATATCACACAGCTATAATACCTGTCAGTCTATCAGATATCACACAGCTATAATACATGTCAGTCTATCAGATATCACACAGCTATAATACCTGTCAGTCTATCAGATATCACACAGCTATAATATCTGTCAGTCTATCAGATATCACACAGCTATTAGACCTGTCAGTCTATCAGATATCACACAGTTATAATACCTGTCAGTCTATCAGATATCACACAGCTATAATACCTGTCAGTCTATCAGATATCACACAGCTGTAATATATGAATGTCTATCAGATATCACACAGCTATAATACCTGTCAGTCTATCAGATATCACACAGCTGTAATATATGACTATCAAATTTTCACAAAAACATTCAGTTTAATGTTGTTTGACCATGCGGAAGGTTGTCACCAGTTCTAGATAAAGAGGGTGTTGCACCGAAGCGGGAATTTTCCCTAATCAGAGCTCTGTGCCAGCACTCGTGACGTAAAACTGACCTTCATCCATATTTACTCTTATTGCGTATTTACCATTTAAATACCTGTAGGATTTCCCAGTACTAAGGGCAAGCCCAATACATTTTATGTGTCAATGCAAGTTTAACGGTTATTTACCTTGTTTGGCCTTAAAGTTTTTCTTTCAAAGCTTTGCAAAGTCCACAACAGTTTTTCGTAAAAGACACCATGCCTTTGTCAGCACCTTTAAGTTTCACTCAGAAAAACACAAGTTCTCGTTAGCAACCTTGACTATTAAAACACAGGTATTGTATGCTGTATTCGGTGTGTTTGTAGCGAGTCCTATTCACAAACTAAACAGTGTCCAGGTTAGGAGCTTATTTCAAACTCGGCACATTGTAATAAACAGAGTTTTGACAAGAAACATTTATAAAAACTAGAAGTGTGTTTCAATTACGTAAAAAAAATCTAGATGGAAAACGTAATATGAAAAAAATGTGTTCGTGAGGGATTCGAACCCGGTCGTTTTAAAAAGAATACATCATTACCTATAAAAGTCGATGACCTTACCCACTGAACCATCCAGCAGACCATACATTACTATGGAAAATTAACGTACAGGTGAAGTTGAAAATTATATCAGTGAAGTGGTTTCCATTTTTTGAAATTTACAAAATATGCCCTTGTGAAACAAAATTTCAAAGCGACAGTTTTTTAGTGGAAAACTAGAAGAACATGTTCATGCTAAATTTATTTTGTTTCACGGAGGCAGTTTTCTGAAATTCGGGGATACCCCTCCATTTTAACGCTAAAAATCATATAAATCGCTTATTGCCTGATTTGAACTCAAATTATTTTAGCTAATTTTTGTCAATACATGTCTTTTAAACTTATTTTCAAAAATGTTTGAATCAAGACATAATTTCCAATTGGTTTTATCATGTATTTCAATAACTTAAGTTTATCAATCTTTCGTGCAACACCTTTAGGGAAATTAACGTGAGACATGCAACACCGTCTTTGACCTGCATTTATGATTAAGAAACAAATGTCTTTTAGAAAAGTAACCGAGACAGTTGCCGCATTTTTGGAGGGGAGGTAACCGCGTGGCATTGGAAGTCTTGGTTAGTGTCAGATACTTCTTAATAGACATAGGAATTGTGTCCATGGAGTTGAAATCTATTCTGTGACGAAGAATTGTCTCTACACATATCTTAAACAAAGGCATTAAAGTGATTTTGTCAGCGGAATAGTATGGTTTCCAATTGTGAAGAAGATCTGTTTTTCGTTCCTGATCCCAAAGTGCGGAAAATATGGCGTCCACTCCCATTTCACACACATGGGGAGGCGGCGCGAGTACTGGATTTCCTTCCAATTTCAGGTCTTTTAATTTTCTTAGTTCTAAAAGTCCAGTCGGCAAATATTCAATTTGATTATGTTCAAGATCTAAAATTCTGATTGATGTTATTAAGCACACTGATATAGGAACATCCTCAATTTCATTGTTTGAAAGGTCTAGAACTTTCAGGTTTCGTAGCTCCGCCAAGTGACAAGAGACAAATTTTATTTTGTTGTTGCTACAGTTGAGATAACAAAGATTTCTGAACCTCTGTAACGATCCCGGGACGTAGGATAAACTTGTCTGATGAAGGGAAACCTTTTGTATTACATGTGGTTCCGGACATTCTTGACAACATCGCTCAATTTCTGCTATATTTAGCTGTCCTAAGTCCATTTCTTTTCCTTTTATGGTTACTTTGTAATCCGTCTTCCCTCCTGTCCTGTGATTGGGTGGCTGAACAGTATCCGGATTTCTCTTTCTGAGGGAGCTGAGTAATCGGAAACATGGCGTGTCGAGGTCTTCTGAAAGACATGAACTGAAAGTTATTCCAAAGAACCAGACATGTCCTGGCACCAATATCAATTTCCATTATGAACCCCTTGCCGACAGGTCACACCAGCCGTGAGCCCTTTACATTGATCAGGCAAATGGAGTAATCTGTAGTCAGAATCAGTGTATAAAGAACGACCTAACAATTGGCATGAAACACGTCAGACAGCGTTTGACCCAATGATGGGTTGTATTGGCAAACTAGATCGTTATAACGACCATAGAATTTGCGAAATGCAAACTTCAAACAAGAATATTGAAACTCCTGTAACACCAACTTGTCTGTGAGTAGCCTGCGTCGATGTAACAAGAGGTTCATGGGCCACATCGCTCACGTGAGTCACCTTAGCCCATATTTAAAGATTTTCCCTACATATTCGCATGTTAAACTTTGATCCCTATTGTGGCCCCAACCAACCCCCGGGGCCATGATTTTTACAAACTTGAATCTGCACTATGTCAGGAAGCTTTCATACAAATGTAAACTTTTCTGGCCCAGTGCTTCTTGAGAAGATTTTTAAAGACTTTCCCAATATATGTGTATGTAAAACTTTGATCCCCTATTGTGGCCCCACCCTACTCCCGGGGACCGTGATGTTAACAAACTTGAATCTATAGCATGTCAGGAAGTTTTGATGTAAATGTAAACTTTACTGGCCCAGTGGTTTTTGAGAGGATTTTAAAAGATTTTCCCTATACATTTGTATATTGTGGCCCCATCCTACCTCGGGGTACATGGTTTTTAGAAACTTATATATATATATATATTTACATGTAAAAAAAATAATTCCCGTATTGTGGCCCAACCATATCCCCCGGGGGCCATGATTTTAACAAACTTGAATCTGCAGTATTTCAAGAAGCTTTTATGTAAATTTCAGCTTTTCTGATCCAGTGGTTCTTGAGAATATTCTTAAATGACCCCACCCTATTTCCGCATTTTTGTGATTATCCCCCTTTGAAGAGGACGTGGTCCTTCATTTGAAGACACTGTAATCCCCTTCACCCAAGAATAATTTGTACAAAGTTTGGTTGAAATTGGCCCAGTGGTTCTGGAGAAGTCGAAAGTATGAAAAGTTTATAGACCGACGGACGATGGGTGATCAGAAAAGCTCACATGAGCTTTCAGCTCAGGTGAGCTAAAACTGATCATACGCAGAACAAGCACTTGCGTATCGAATCAGCTGAGAGATATAAACACCATATGCAGGTGATAATGGAATATTGCTACATAAATACAAGTATGGGAATATGACGATGGAGAAGTTGAAATCATCCCGTTTGTCATAAAGTTGAGCTGTTAGTTTGCCGTTAGCACATATATTCAATAAAATATCGAAACACGAAGCAGATGTGGAGGACTGTGGTGTATAAAACGTCGTCGATATGTCTAAATGTCGAGTTAAAGGCCACACAAAAAGATTTTTTCTTCTCACGTAGAATCATGTTTATACACATTTACATGCACACAATTTTAGGTTTGACCGAGCTCTATTACGGTCTAGGCCTGCTTTAGTCCGTCGACATCTATATTGCGATGATATCTGAACATTTTCAACTTTCTCTTAGATACTACGTTCTGAGCCAATTTTTTCAGCTTCCTCTAGGGTATTACTAAGCCAATTTTTTTTAACCTCCTCTCAGATTTTACTAAACCAATTCCTACAACTCCCTCTGAGATACTGAGTAATTTTTTTAAATAAAATTTAGTGTATAGTACCTAGGTGTGTTGATAACAAAATATTTTGATTTCTTGGTCCCTTGTCTTTGTGAGCTGGGGGACAGAACCATTGACATACATGTAAAATTATGCACCCTCTACTAGTCATAACAGAAGAGGATGCCTCTATCATTGTGAATTTCATAACCGACCCCAGGGCCATGCGTTCTAGGGGTTCCATGGCACCATACTGAAAATCCATTAATAGAAATATTCTTTACTCCTGGACATGAAAATGCGCGTATTCTATTTCAATGTTTGAGATCCATTTTCCATGCAAAAATAAGTAATACCACACACGTCATGTGAATTCATGAACAATTTTTGCTTTGTACATAATGCATTTGATGTTATGATTGATTGATTGTGTGCTTGTTTTTGCTGTTTTCCGCCACACTCAACAATTTTTCAGTTATCTGGTGGCGCCCACTTATGAGAAATTATACATATGCATCGATGTAGTATCAGTCATTACAGGTATGTCTTACGAAATAAATGTCGAGTTTGAAAATACACGAGGGCATGCACTGCGACGCTTTACGCCAGCATACTTCACGATGCGCGTTGAAAAGTAGGCCGGCGTGAAGCTTTGCAGTTCATACCCTCATGTATTTTCAAAACTGACATCAATTTTTTATATTTACATTTCTACTTTCATTTATGTCGGAATTTCCTCCGAATAAAACAGTCGGACTATATTTATAAAGATCCATGCGCATATTGCCAACATTCATGAATAAATGACCATCATTTATATTGGAAAATTGCAAATGCATGTATTAATTTTATTCACTACATTTCATAAATGACTGTCCTACTTTTCTCTACACTATAATGCTTCGTTATGACATCATATGACACATCCGAAACAATTAAATCAACTAGAGATAATAATTCCTATATACAAAGAGCAAAAGAGAAAGTAAGATAACAAAACTTTCCAGAAAATAAAACCAATGTTATTGAAGCTCTTGAAAATGAACTTTTAACTGTTAATCAGATATCTTTGGATTTCATTGTTGTTGAGAAAGATGATGTTCTAATCGGAAGTGTCAAAGACGTTCTTGACATTTGAAACAAAGCTATTTTTTCTCAAAATCAGAAATATTTGATTTTTTAAAAACCATGGTTCACAACAGATTGCAAAATAGCCACATAGAATTTTAGAAAAGCAAAATATTTATCCAACAATTTGGTGGTGTAAAATGTTAAACAAGATTTGTATGAAAAAGAAAGACTGTACAAACAAAAGATTTAAAAGCTGGACAAAGTGGTCATAGGGGAGATATGAAAAAAGAAATTGCAATATTTACGATACAACCCAAAAAGAATACATGTATTGCAAAATTTTAAACTCTGGATGTACCAACAAGTGTTGTAATGTTGATTTAACTGAATTTTATAATTTTTATAGAGGATATTGTAACAAAGAACTAATCGATGACCGCGATCTTGTTTTATTTGAAGAACGTGAAAACACTATCAAACGTAGAATTAAACGAGAGTGTTAATCAACCAATGACGCTTAATGAAGTAACAAAGTGTATAACATCTTTGAAAAATAATACATGTAAGTCACGTGGTTATGACAGAATTGTTAATGAATACATAAATCCACTAAAAACATTCTGTGAATTTGTTACGTAATATTGTTCAACATAATTTTTGATTCAGGGATCATACCTTCTCAATGGACATTTGGTAACATTATTTTAATGACAAGAGGCCCGTGGGCCACATCGCTCACGTGTGTCACCTTGGCCCATATCTAAAGATTTTTCATATATATTCGCATGTAAAACTTTGGTCCCTATTGTGGCCCCAACCTACCTCCGAGTGCCATGATTTTTACAAACTTGAATCTGCATTATGTCAGGAAGTTTTCAATGTACATGTAAATGTAAACTTCTTTGGCCGAATGGTTCTTGAGAAGAAGATTTTTTAAAGATTTTCTTTATATATTACTACATGTATGTAAAACTTTTATCCTCTATTGTGGCCCAATCCTACTCTTGGAGGCCATGATTTTAACAAACATGAATCTGCACTATGTAAGGAAGCTTTCATGTAAATGTAAACTTTTCTGGCCTATTGATTCTTCAGAAGATTTTTAATGATTTTCCTTATATATTTGTGTGTAAAACTTTGATCCTCTATTGTTGCCCCACCCTACCCCTGGGGGCCATGATTTTTACAAAATTTAATCTGCACGAGGTGAAGAAGCTTTCATACAAATGTAAACTTCTTTGACCAAATGCTTCTTGAGAAGAAGATTTTTAAAGATGTTTTTTCTATATACATTAGTATGTAAAACTTTTATCCCTTATTGTGGCCCCATCCTCCCGGGGGCCTTCGGCTCAAGTGAGCTAAAAACAAAGAGGATAGTACAGATCCCACAAACCATACACCTAAAACTTTGATAAGTTATAATTAGGTAAAGTTTTTACATCAATTTTGAACAATAGGCTAAATCAGTATGCAAATACGACTCGACTCATTCTAGAAAATCAATCTGGATTTAGAAAAACATATTTTGCCTTGGATCATATATCACATATTTACCTTATACACGTTGATTGAAATGTCAAATATTACAGAAGTTGTATTGCGCTTTTGTTGATTTCTAAAAGTCGTTTGACTCTGTCTGGCATCTAGGACTTTGGAACAAAATATCACTGAGTAGCATACATGTAGATGGTAAATATTTCAAATGATTTATATTCTGACCCATTGCCTTGTAGGATGTGGGTCAGATAAGGGAACAATTAATTCCCATATCTGTTTGCGATATATTTAAATTAACGTTATGTTCTGACGTTAGAAACATTGCCAAAGAGACTTTGCTTTTAAATGATCTTGAAGACTATGTATTCTAATAAAGTAAAAGGTTTATTATTTATTTTTATTACATGTAAATTAGAAAAATAGTTTGATCTGTACCTTAAAAAGTTGCTTGTTTTACTATTATGTTGATGATACAATTATATTCTTCGAAACACTTGTAGACTTACATGTACAATACCAACTTGAAGTATTTAACTATTAACAAAACTAAGGTTGTTTTCTGGAAAACGACCAACAAATACGGAAGACCAGTTTTCTTTAAGTGGTGATTGTTTAGAAATTGCGGTGAAATTTTTGAAAACGTAGACAATTTTAAAAATCGTATGTGCTATTTTGTTATGGTTCATTTAGTGCATACATTAAAGACTTATTTAACAAAAAAACTATGTATGATTTTATCGGAAAACTTAGAAAACATAACCTTGGTATAGATTGCACTATGGATAAAATTGTGAAGCCTATTTTATTTTTTTTGTATTGATGTGAAATACGTGGTTACAACCAATCTCCATTAATTGAAAAATTACATTTAAAATTCTGTAAACATATTTTACATTTAAAATCATCTACACCATTTATGATTCTGGTGAACTAGTAATATACACTATAGCAATTAAATATAAAGCTACGAATAATAAACCTTGGATGCAAAACCTATATTTCAGAGGATGAAAAATTATCATCGAAGTTGTTTTATGCTATAAGGCACTATTAACAATCCATGGCTTAATTAACAATCAATCAATCAAATCTACAGAGAATGAGTGTGGACTTTCTTAAATTTGCAAACAGGCAATCGGTGACTATAACATGGATGAAGAAAGTAGTATTTATTTTAGAATTGTGACAGTCATGGTTTAGTGATATGAATAATTCTTTAGAAGGTTTTCGTAACCTTTCATTATCTTTACCTTTCATTAATCATAGAATATATAATACATCATTGTTCATATAGAAAAATAATATATTTATCGCCTCATAATTGCCCTAAAAGTGCCTGAAATATTTTTATAGATTTCGAACCTGTAATATAAGCTATCTGATCAAGTTGGAAGATGGTAAAATGTTGCAAGAGAAAACAGAATTTGTGAATTGTGTTCGAAAAATGAAATTGGTGATGAGTTTCACTACTTATTTAATTGTGACGTTGCACTTATTCTACTATAAAAAATTACCTATATTCCAAAGTATTACTACTTATACCAAATAGTGTACAAGTTTGAACAACTTTTAAATGCAAAAATACAACAACATTGAACATAGGCCTAAATTTTGCAGCCCTTCACTGGCAATGGTGACGTCTCCATATGAGTGAAATATTCTCGAGAGGGACGTTAAACAACATAAAATCATTCAATCAATCTTCTGATGTGCTCTGTTTATGAAAGGAATCACACTGTTTAAGATTGTTGGGTATGTGAGGTGACTCAGGTGAGGAATACAATGCCTCGGAAGACGTGGTCATCACGTTTTCTGTTGTGGTTAATCACATCATATACCAAACAACAGGCCCAAGGGACACATCGCTCACCTGAGTTACCTTGGCCCATATCTGAAGACTTTCCATATATATTTGCATGTAAAACTTTGTTCCCCCATTCTGGCCCCAATCTACCCAAGGGGGCCATGATTTGAACAAACTTGAATCTTCACTATGTCAGGAAACTTTCATGTAAATCTCAGCTCTTCTGCCTCATTGGCTCTTGAGAAGATTTTTAAAGGTTTTCCCTATATATTTCTATGTAAATCTTTGACCCCCTATTGTGGCCCCAATCTACCCCCGGAGCCTTGATTTGAACAAACGTGAATCTGCACTATGTCAGGAAACTTTCATATAAATGTCAGCTCTTCTGGCTCAATGGTTCTTGAGAAGATGATTTTTAAAGATTTGTCATATATATTTCTATGTAAAACTTTGATCCCCTATTGTGGCCCCAACCTACCCCCGGGGGCCATGATTTGAACAATCTTGCATATGCACTATGTCAGGAAGCTTTCCTGAAGATTTCAGCTCATCTGACCCAATGGCTCTTAAGAAGAAGATTTTTAAATGACCCCATCCTATTTTTGCATTTTTGTGATTATCTCCCCTTTGAAGGGGGCATGGCCTTTCATTTGAACACAAATGAAAGCCCTTTACCCAAGGATGCTTTTGGCCAAGTTTGGTCATAATTGGCCCAGTGGTTCTTGAGAAGAAGATGAAAATGTGAAAAGTTTACAACGATGCGGACCACAGACAAATTTTGATCAGAAAAGCTCACTTGAGCCTTCGGCTCAGGTGAGCTAAAAACTAGACAGTGATTCCTTATAGGCCTATTTATATTTGAAATAAAAATGAAAATATAAAATCAACATATAAAAAATACTGACTAATAGAAATTGAAATACACATTGCATTCCATGATAATTTTCATATTCTCCACCCATGTGGCCCGCTTTGATTTTGCAGGAACTGAGAAATTTACACCCAGGTGAAAGTTGTGGGGGAAATGTTATCACAGATAAAACAGTTGGAATTGTAAATATATAGTGTTAAACGCACTAGTATATTATGTAAATATTAGTAAAAGATTTTGTAATACATTTATGATTCGATTGTACCACCATACTTTCATTCACCATTCGGGTGTGGAAACCACCCTAAATGAACAAATATTGTATCACACAGTTCATTCACACTAACAGGTTCAAATATTTTAGAAAATGGTACAAATTTATTCTATAATTCTTATCTCTAAACTTTCTGTTCCTTTCTTCAGAAGAACCCCAGATTTGTTTCTTCTTCCGATAAGAACATAGGGTATAGATTGTCCCCGCCCCCTCTGCGACTAAATATAAACTAAAGAGTTTAAAATGTCACAATCTCTTCTCTGTGAGAGTAGACAGGATATAAATTAACAAATGGATTAATTCTTTAAACCCTAATTACACTGTAATAAACTTTCCATAAGGCTTAGCCTACGCATTTTCTTCACTGACTTCCGGAATCCCGCTTTCATTACATAAATAAAGAAACCTATTTAGGATATCATCATGACTTAGTACAGAAATTATATGAATCGTGAAGGTTTAAACTTGCATAGATTCCAAACCTGACAGATGGGCCTAGTACATATATATATAATAACAATAATTACCCGAGTCCGACGACATAGTTGTCAAGGTATTGTTTGTGTATGGTGCGCTGATAGGAACAATATTACAGCCGCGTCTTATAAACTGGGTGTACAAGAATTATATAGGTTTTTATGACAATTTTTTCTTCTTAAAGCTCAATTGGATTTAGTTCAGTAATGACTGGTATATCGGGGCCACTACATGTCTAATCATGTGTTCATGCAAAAGAATGAATTGATTATTCAAAATTTTCAGACGTGAACGAACATGTATGTGGATGTATTCATTCCTTTTGATTTTTGCGACATCCACACGTGATATCTTTTGCTGAGAGAAACCAAGATAAGAGATGCGAGATCCCCGGTTCGAACCCCTGTTTGTTTCGCTTCATGCTCTCAGAAAAGGTTGACAAAACTACATTGAAAACGCTCTATCAACGTTAGGCCCGTGATCAGAGAGACGCAGTTAAGTGATGGGTTCGCATCCCACCACAAAGATCGTGTGTAACAAGCGTGAATCGTACACACTCTCTAAATGCCGAACATACACCCGGGAGCCTTCGTTTTATATAACTTCTTGATTTTCATCACATTTATGGTATTTGCGGTACATTTCTACCGTTGACCTCTTTCCTAGTCTTAGATTTATAGAGTATAAGGATAAAAATCTCTTTCAGTTCTGAGATTCGCAGAAATCACAGGAATTCGAACCCCATTCAAAACTCCTGACCATGGGCCAAGCTGCCCACTTGTTGAATGCAAGGTGAAGATAACGAACAGTGATCTGTTGAAGGAGTTCAACTACTCGCCAAAATCGAGACACGCGGTCTGTTGTGTTGGCCTTAGAGATTCGGCAGCACCAGATCCGGATCTAACAATTGTGTGCGGGAGAACGTTGTAACTGTTAAGAGTGTTCAACAAGGATTATTGTTAAGTCCCCTGATCTTAGATCATGTCTTTTATATATATTTGCTTAATTTTCCATGTTTATTTTCAAATGTTTGCTGACTGCTTTTTAAGATAATTTTATTGTTCTCAAAACCTTCTAAAGAAATGTGAAATAGAGTAGATGTATGAAAAGATGTTAATACAAAGACTTGAGCAAAAATTTAAAGCTGATGAATGTTAAAGGTTTTAAAATATGTGGTATCCAAAGTTTGTGATATTGGGAATTTCTAGATAAGTAAATTGGGAATTTTGTCCCCCCCCCCCCCCCCCCCAATTGGGAAAGGTCCGTTTATCGGACCCAATTGAAAGAGATTGACGGCCCTGAAAATAGACCGCTGACATCGTAATTTACAGTCTGAAACATTGTATAAGATAACTAAAATGTTCACTTCCGGTATTAAATCGAAAATACAGATCATGGCAGTGCGCGTGTTGAAGAGCTACGACGATTCTAGAACAAGTCTACGACAATTCCTGATGTCTCACATGTTGCAAATATTACCGTAAAAAATTGTTTTGTTTTTATTTTAGTTGAAATCATTTGCCGATAGATTGGTAGAAAATTCCCAATTTGTTCGATTTTGATGCTATTTTTCCCAATTGAATGGGTACCGGTACCAGTACCAGAGGTAGTGTGCCCGTTTTGAGGGTAAAAAGTGTCTGAAATCATTAAATACTGGTGTTATTACTGAAATGTATAAGATGGAGTACTTTTCATTGGATTAAATATGTGGTGACAAAATGACAGCCAATGCCCCTTTAAGCAATGTAAACATTAAAAAAATGGGGAGGGGGGATGAAAAAAACCCACATAAAATTTGAACACCGTGTCCATGTCCCTTTAAGACATTGGTAGCTATAAAAGTATACACACCAGTATTCAATCAAACCATGCAATTATCGTGAATAAGACGAGCATTGCAGCCCATGAGCCACATATTTGTTGTCGACAGTTACTATATTCAGGTGTAAAGCCAGTACTCGTGGTAAGTTTCTACTTTTGGAGAAGGCTTATATAGGCTGCAAGCCTGCTGCCCAATCCATTTATGTTTCATACATAATAAAATATTGTTTAAATTAAATTAAGTTTCTACTTACTGTACATTTACAGTTTCTTAAAGGAATGTACACACAAAGACAGTCCTTTATGTATACTATTAAGGAAATGTTCGGGTTCTTCTTAATTACTTATACGTAATGGAGCCGAGGCCCCGAAGAGGCTGAGGTCCATTGTTTTAAAGGGATCTCCAGAGAGATACGAGGATATCGACCTACTTTAAAATCCACCCAATTTAAATTTAACAAATCTTTTGCAGGCTTCATTCCATAAAATTTAAAAGATAGGATTAAATATCATAATTATATATGGTACTATTATAGAGTTTTGACATATAAAACATCTATTGTTTGAAGCACTACAGGCTGTAACTGGCGGTTATTTTAACAAACCTTGACTCATATTACAAAGATACTTCTTTAATGAATTATAAAGATACCATGCATATAATACTTGCATACAGTTTTGACATACAAAACATCTATTATTTAATTTTTTCAATGGCTGTCATCGGATTTAGTGGCTTCAAGTTTTCAAGTTAAAAGAAAATTGTCCTATGTTCTCTGCGAAGTACTCCGTGAGTTGACTTTTCGACATGAACACCGAGTCATTCGGCATGTACACCGAGATATTCGACATGTACGCTGAGTTATTCGGCATGTACACAGAGGCATTCGGCATGTACACCGATTCATTTGTCATGTACACCGAGGCATTCTGCATGCATGATCCGTGCGGATCCAGTGGGGTACACGGGAATTTTAGAACTCCACCTGTTACACAACAACAGTTGAGATTAGTTATTATTTATGTATAATTAAGGTGTAAATATTAAAACTTGAAATTCACACAGGGTAAACATTCCTCTCGGAAAACCATATTATAGATCCGCATAGTGGTTCATGATAGTTTGCAACTGAGAATTTCGACACAATCAAACCAGTGAAATGACGGTTTAGTGGTTTAATTAAGGTAGTTTGTCAATGGGATATTGAATGGAATGACAGTGAAGTGGTTTATGGTAGTTTGTCACTGAGATATTGAATGGAATGGTATCAGATATGTCAGTCTAAATGTTTGTTTCAATAGAAACATAGAAACCAATCTTGGAAATTTGGTAAAGATTACAATTATTTACTCTTCACTTCACGCAGACAAAATCAATTACACACATTATTTATGTGCTTATTATATTTAAGCAATGAAAGCGCTATAGATAAAAGTTTGAGTATTGGATTTTATTTTTTGACTTTATTCTACCCCGATACCAAGAAAAAAGAATTTATTGAATATATATATATATATATATATATATATATATATATATATATAACTTGACGAATTTATCTCGATCTTGAATACGAGGGCAAGAAAAGCCTTGGCCGGTACATAACAATAAAATATATTAAACTTTTAAGGTGCTTACATGTACTTTGAACTGAAGTGTGTCAATGGGGTTTTTAAAATACACATGTACATGTAAATATTTCTATTTCAGGATCCAATTTCATTCCTCAGCAATTTTCCTTCAGCATTTATAAATTTAAATAGCGTGTAGGTGTTGACCACTGTTTGACCGCGACATGCTGAGGGCAGTACAGGGTCGCCCGGATGTGGTTGCGGTCCGTACTAAGCAGGTACTTGTGATCCTTCAGGTAACTCCAATTCTTATCGAGGGAGACCATTGAGAACGAACCGTTCGGTCATTCACCCCATACTCTGTCTCAAGTATAGAACAGACAGCGACCAGATTCACTCCTCTTGGTCTGGGCTATTGATTTGTATCGGCCTTGGAGTCCTCTGAGCTGATGAAATGTTTTGTTTTTACACCAGCTGGATCAGGGTATGACATAAGAAGCAATATCTACACATCGATACACGAAATGAAACTAGTCGTTCAGCTTTGTTTTCTTTTTTCTTTTAAGGTAAGTTTTGAATTTTAATTTTTCGAATATAGAAAGATTATATAGATTAATATTTCCAATAATTTGATAATTCATGATTATTGATATTAAATATTCACCGCAGTCAGTGCATTTTAATGTAGGTTATTTTTCAAAAACCTTTAAAAAAAAAGTAACCACTAAAACGCACGCTAATTATCAGAGGAATAATGAAATCGACATCTAAATTTTGTTATAATGAAATCGACATCTAAATTTTGTTGCCTATAATATATAAAAAAAAATTTCAATGATTTAAAAGAAAACAAAATTGAACAAAACACGCCCAACAAAAAATCTATTTATAGATTATTTTTACCAGTTGACAACTTGTTGTGCATGACAAAAAATAATTTGTTCCATAAAACTTTATTTCGTAATATGTTATAAGAACAATGGTCCCTTATGATAGATGATTATGAAATAACAACTTTATAAAAACAAAGACTTCTTATAATAGAAAGTATATAAAATACACAATAAAACAATTAGCCTTTATATATGCTTTTCAAAATATCTACCAGAGGTGCTTGGAACGAATTGTAGCATGAAACATGCAAAGCAATGTTTAATTAATCACAGTCCATTAATTAAAGTAATTTCAGGAAGATTGCGAGTGGGTGTAATAGGAGGAGTAGCCAATTTTTGTAATAGCATGGATTCACAAATATATGATTTATTCCTAATCATTATATTTGGGAACTTTTATTTTATGTGAAGTTGAAATGTCAATGCTACATATACATAAATGATCGAGAAATGAAGTAAAATGAAACCACATTGCTTTATTAATGTTGATTGATTGATTGTATATTGTTTAACGTCCCTTTCGAGAACTTTTCACTCATATGGAGACGCTGTTGCATGTACCATTGCCGATGAAGGGCTGCAAAATGTAGGCCTATATTCGGCGCTTACGGTCTTTGAACATTGAGGGATCTTTATTGTGCCACACCTGCTGTGACACGGAGCCTCGGTTTTTGCGGTCTCATCCGAAGGACCGCCCCATTTAGTCGCCTCTTACGACAAGTAAGGGGTACTGAGGACCTATTCTAACTGGGATCCCCACATTACTTTAATGTTGAAGAATCGGTCAATATAAATATTGAGTAAGCAAGAAAGTTAATTTTTGATAAACCACAGCCTTTTGTGGACATAATCAAAAGTGCATGTAAGCCACTGAGTCTCTACCTTTCGTTTTCGCTCTCACAATGCAATCACTCACAATGCTAAGCGGAAGAAATGATAGAAATTTTCGGAGGGATCGAACATGGTGGTCTCTAAACTTTGTTTTAAAAGATACCGGGTATGTTAAGAATTGCGATTTCTCAATGTCTTTCTTCCTTCAACATTAAGTGTATTTTTGATAATTGATTTCAGTAGCTGCTGTTCTCGTCCCGTTTAAACCATGCATTATAAACAAAAACTTTGATATTTTTTAAATCAATGTTGGTACATGTGTACAGAGAAACACTGCTATCATGTTGCGTATGCTGTTTTTATAAGTGTACAGGGAAACGCTGATAGCATGCTCCGTGTGCTGTTTTTATATGTGTACAGGGAAACACAAATATCATGCTCCGTATGCTGCAGGCGACGTAAAGTGTATACAAACCTATCTGTTCTATAAATTACTACACTACCCATACTACACTTGTTATAGTGTGCAATAAACAATGTGTGCTTACCCCGAAACAAAGACTTATGTATTTACTCCGAAACAAAGATTTATGTACTTACCCCAAAACAAACATTTATGTACTTACCCGAAACAAACATTTATGTACTTACCCGAAACAAACATTTAATGTATTTACCCCGAAACAAAGATTTATGTACCTACCCCTAAATACAGAATTGTGTACTTACTCCTAATGTATGTACTTACTCTCGATAAAGAATGACTGTACATGTGCGTACTACAAACTAAATCTATCTACACTTTCTCAATATAAAACGCTACGGTCTCTCTCTATGTTACCCTCGCTACGTACGTGTTGGAGTATCAGCGACGGAACTGTTGTCTGTCCGTGCAGTCGCTAATCGACGGTACCATTGTGACGTCAAATTCGCCGCTCACTGACTCTCCTCTTTTATGCCAACCATTAACTGATCGTATTGTTTTACTTTAGCGTGGTCAATAAGCGACCATATATTTTTTTTCCTATAAGTGTCGCGCTAACACATTCTGCGGTGACTTGTCCGCTAACACATTCTGCAGTGACTTGTCCGCTAACACATTCTGCAGTGACTTGTCCGCTAACACATTCTGCGGTGACTTGTCCGCTAACACATTCTGCAGTGACTTGTCCGCTAACACATTCTGCGGTGACTTGTCTTGATACCAAAATTCATTCAAAGTTTTGTGTACATGGAATTTCCTTTAAAATGACATTGACCTGAACATACAATACACACAATCGTCATATATCAATCCTGAAACGTAAGTATAATCAAACTTTGATGACAAATAACCGCCACGGTGGTCTAGAGGTTAAAGCGTCCGCCCCGCATGCGACAGACTCAAGTCGTTAAAACAGGTAGTGACAGTTCCATCACCAAACGCTCGGCATCAGGTGTGAATGTCACGGGTCCTCGGAGATGACCTTAAAAACTGGATGTCCCGTGGCATGCTAAAGAAACTTCACTGATCAATGACCATAAGCGCCGAGCAAGAGAGAGAGAGAGATGTTAAAACAAGATATAATCAATCAATATATTTGAAATACTCTACTGTGACATTGACCTTTAAAATGGGAACCACCATTTTCTGATCTCATTCACTTCCGTTTAAAATTGAAATGAATAATAAAAGATGAAATCCATACTCTACTGAAGCAACTGACTTGAAAGTCACTCGTGTTAAACTACTGTGAGGGATACCAATGTAAGGCAGTCTTTTAGGCGGGTGACACTATACAAGTACACATGTTTGCCTGAATAAGAAAATGCAAACTTTAAAGAATGCAATTTAAAGCACAACGCATTGTGGCATGCCAAACATTGTAATATGTGATGTTAAACATTAATTTTGTTCATTTGTATCATGATAAATATCATTTGTATTGTATATTTCCCAGTTGTATTGTGTAGTATTATGTTTCATTTCCATTTCTTTTCTATACAATATTTTCCATTTGTGTAGTATACATATGCAAATTTATCCGAGAGATTGTTTATTTTGCTTTGTTACAAACGATCTCATTGAAGCCAAAGCAATGGCTATAACCCTTTTCTTAACAATTTCTGTGTTTAGTAAACCAGAAATGATTAAAGAATTAGATATGTTACATAAGAAATATGCTTTGGGTCCAGCTTTGTAGCAAAATTGTCTTTGTTTGTAAGGCTCATTATTACAACTGTATTTTAAACGAACTTGCCATTAATTCCATATTTGGTAATCGTACTTACATGTATACTCCAACTGGCTGTCCTTTCAAAAGATGAAATTCTTCAAAATCATGCTTCAGTTTTGGGCACATTTGATATCCCATTCAATGGAATTTTTTATTTAAACACTATTCAATACATTGATGGGATTAGGCAGCAGGCTTAGTCTATATGAGCTTTTTCCCTAATGATCAAACAGGTGTATCTATGTTAATAAATAAATTACAATTGGATGGCATGGACAGCAATGTGTAAAATATTTTGGTAAATGAATGATGCAGTGTGGCCTGAATAGAGTAAGATCAATATACAATTAAAAACTTAAAAAATGAATAATAAAACGTGAATGAGGTTTAATTTCTACATACAAACTCCCTATTCTCCCTCTGGCGGGCTTCTTGTGCAAGCTGTGTTTTAACTAATGATTTGAAATTTACTTTATTATTAACGGACTTAACTTCAAATGGTAAAGAATTCCAGTCTATAATAGCATGGTAGTGAAAATTGGAACTATTATAAGCCCCCAATGTTCAAGTTCAATGAAGGATTATTGAATAATAGTGCCGTGATGGAAGAAAGCTATTCTAATCTGAGGAATCTTAAAAGGGTAACAATGTATTGATATTTCTAAGACCGTATGAGTGATGATTCGGAGTATAGGGTTCTAAAAGATCTGCAAGATATTAACGAGTAGTCATTCATTATTTTAAGGAATAATACTAGTTTGTGAATTTTTCGTCTAGTACCAAGAAGTTCCCATCCTAGTTCTTCTTATAGACATGGACGAAAAGAATTATATCGCAAGGCAGTCATTATTCTAGCAGCTTCTATACTTGTATGTCTTCTAATAGTTTGGCTTCACATCAGAATATTCTAATAGAAGACGGATGAAAGAAAAATAGACATCTTTGCGATTAACCTTGAATTTTAAAATTCTTATTGAGTTCAGTCTAGAAGATGTTATGTCAGGAATTGTTTGAATATGTACAATCCAAGTTACCTTTCACCTGAATGAAATTTAACACCAAGATGTGTGTGTGTTGTTGATGTGATAATTACAGGACCCTGATTTCCAAATGTTATATCAGGAAATTAGATATTTTTTTTCTTGATAAATTTACATTCACAGTTTTAATAGGGTTAAAGTCCACTTGCCATTGATTTGCCAAGTTTTGTATAAACTGTACGTTACTAATTAACGAGGATGTTTTCCTAGGTACATAAGGTCATTTTCAATAATAGCATATAGAGATGTGTCATCCGCAAACAGCCTTATATCATTAATTAATAGGAATAAGAAAAGACCAATGACAGAGCCTTGGGGCACACCGTTAACTTTTGTTTCAGTAAGGAAAGAGAATCCATCAATAACTACCTTTTGTTTTCTGTCTGCAAGATTCTGCTAAACCTACTGAACAACACTACTAAAGATTCCATGAGCAGAGACTTTGTGTTTAAGACGTGTATGCCACACTCTATCAAAAGCTTTTGAAATGTCGCAGAAAATAAGTCTTACTTCTTTACCTTTATCAAAGTGTGAAACAATTGTATTGTATATATCTACGAGTTGGTTGACAGTTGAGTCACCAGGCTGAAACCCAGCCTGATACTTAAATAAGATGTTTTTATCAATGACAAAATTATGAAGGTGTTTATAGAGAATTTCCCCCCATAACTTTACATATTATACTTGTTATGGATATAGGTCTGTAGTTAGATGCATCTGGGGAATCCCCCATATTCTTATACACTGGAGTTATAGCTAATTTCCAAATATTTGGGATTTTTTTTATATTGAATTATAAGATTGAATAACTTAGCTAGTGGTATTTTAATTGAAGATGTTATTGGTTTTAATATTTTAGGAGAGATGTGATCAGGTCCGGGTGGCTTACTGATCTTCTACTTCTTGTTCCGTGATAGTTAAATCATCTAACTCACAAGTAGTTGATGTATCTAGGGATGGGTCGGGATGGATTGGTGAATAAGAGTTACTGTACCAATACTGGATTCCTATACTTCATAAAACCCCTTACAAACAAAGATTGCAATATGAACAGCTGTGAAGGAGAAACTTCAAACGCATTGTGTCACAACATATGCCAGAAGTGGCGTAAATCAAACGTGGATTCTAAAAATTTCTAAAGAACTTTTAGAAAATTTCGAATTGCAAAATTTCTCTTAAATCAACAACATCAAAACATGACTTCAACACTTTACACGACCATTCCTCACGATGAATTAAAGACTAGACTCTTCGACACCATACACAGTTGCTTCGTCAACAAAATTAGAAAAAGGAAATATTCACATCTACATGTAGTAATCAGTCATCCAAAAATTGTATATTTAAACACCACTCTGCTTCTACACACAACTACTCGGAAGTTGAAATTAAAAAGATGTTGGAATTCCTCATTGACAATATCTTCGTAGTCGTTTAAGATCAGGTCTTCCAACAGTCTGTTGAAATTCCCATGGGAACGAATTGTGCTCCTTTGTTAGCTGATCTGTTTTATATTCTTGTGAGGCAGAATTTATTCAAATGCTTCTACATGAGAGGAAAACATTTAGATATATCGACGACGTTTTATCTATTAACAATAAGTAATTTCATTCATATTTTGATTCGATATATCCCAGTGAACTCGAAGTAAAAGACAACTTATTCCTCCACACCTGCTTCGTACTTAGATATTTGTAAATAGAAGTTAACAGCAAACTAGTAACTCAACTTATGAAAAACGGGATGATTTCAGCTTCTCCATCGTCAACTTTCCACATTTATGTAGCAATATCCCATTACCACCAACATGTGGTGTTTATATGAAAGGCGAAGATAACGAACTGAGTCAATACGCAAGATCTTGTTCTGCGTATGATCAGTTTTTAAATCAAGGCAGGCTACTGACAAACAAGTTGATGTTGCAGAGGTTTCAACAGTCTCGTTTAAAGTCAGCATTTCGCAAATTCCATGGTCGTTATAAAGATCTAGTTTACCCATACAACCTGTCATTGGGTCTAATGCTGTCTGACGTGTCTCATACCAATTGTTAGGCCGTTCTTGGCAAAGTGATTCTGACTACGGATTACTCGGTTTACCTGATTGGGATATATAGTTCACGGTGGGCGTGACCGGTCGACAGGAATTGTTTACTCCTCCTAGGCAGGGGTCCGTGTTTTCACAACTCTCTATTTTGTATTCCTTTTGGGATTTCTGAGATTGATCTCTGTTCGTTATCTTCACATTTTTATTCAAATAGGGTACTTGATTCTAACGATCCGGCGCTCTCGGGTAAAACTGGTGCTGATCAGATTGTGAACTGCGGACACACCCCGTCGGGTGAGTCAATTGAGCCGGGGGGGGGGGGGGGATGAATAGGCGCATGTAAAAGTGTTGGCCTTTTATGGCCAAATAATGTTTATTCGATAGAAAGGCAACATTTTTATTGCTGTACTTTAACCGCGTCACTTGATTCTTAGCGCGTCCAGGGCTTAGTTTGATTCGACCGAATTTTATCAGAATCAAGTATGCTATAAATGTCTCGCTTTTCAACATCGTGTTAACTTGTCCTGCACGAAAATAGGGGACCAGTTTATCTTGTGACTGAGCATCTGGAAAGTCTCGCTCATTTTCAACACGATACAGGTTAAAACATGACCAATGAAATCCTTCATAACAAATAAAAATAAACAATCCCTCGAATACAATGTAAATAAAAAATATTTAATACAAACGAGAGCATGACCTATAGATACCCTCTCCTTACCGTGTCAAGACAATGCTATAATAGATATTGGATAAAACTGATAATATTAAAAGGCACCGTATGATATTGTACTAGAACATGTAATGAGTCAAACAATGACACATCGTTAGAAACATTTCAAATTTGAAAACAAATCAAAGTACAGAATGTTCTCTCAGGAGTTAAACGTTTTCAAACATTCAAAGAAAGAAATCCCGTTTATGAATTAAAAAAGGGGAAAATCTTATCAGTTTGTTAAGCGTATATATCTGTATTAACTCTTTGTTTCGAATTTTAGCTTTTCAACATCTGCTTAGGACTATATTGTGCGGAAAACGTTTTACCGCCGCGGTAGTCTAGAGGTAGAGCGTGTGCCCCGCATGCGGAAGGTCGGGGCTCGAATCCCGGCCGCGACAGACCTAAGTCGTTAAAACAGGTAGTGACAGTTCCATCACCAAACACTCGGCATCAGATGTAAATGTCACGGGTCTTCTGAGATGACCTTAACAATGTCTTAGTTGGTGTGGCACGCTAAAGAACCCTGCCTGCTCGATGGACGTAAGCGCCGAACATTGTCCTAAATTTGAAACCCTTCCCCGGTATTGGTGACGTCTCCATATGAGTGAAAAGTTTTCGATAGGGATTTAAACAACGTACAACCAATCAATCAAATAAAACGAGCATGTGAAGGGGTCCAAATCGAAGTCTTTAACAATATATTCATGCGCGCAATGCTTGCTGACCTAAAGGAGTTGAACTCCCAAAACTGTAAACCAAAATAAAAGCTGGAAATATACTATCCATCTGTAAGTACTGGAGATTGACCTATGTTTTGGATCACTCACATGCATATACTATATGTACATGTATATGCTGTATAAATTTATTTCACTTTGTGGACCGCTGTGGTGGTCTAGAGGTTAGAGCGTTCACTCCGTATGGGGAAGGCTGAGGTTCGAATCCCGGTTGCGACTGACCTAATTCGTTAAAACAGGTAGTGACAGTTCCATCGCCAAACGCTCGGCATCAGGTGTGAATGTCACGGGTCCTCGGAGATTACCTTAAAAACGAATGTCCTGTGTCACATTTGGTGTGGCACGCTAAAGAACTCTCCCTGCTCAATGGCCGTAAGCGCCGGGCAAAGGTCTAAATTTGAAGCCCTTCGCCGGTCTTGGTGTCGTCCCCATCTGAGTGAAAAATTCTCGAGAGAGACGTTAAACAAGATACAATCAATCTATCAATCTAATTTTGTGTCAAATCACTTTGATAGCATAGTAAGTTATTGAGGGACTATTTTTGATACAGAGATTGTGGCAATATCGTTCATAAAGATTCCTGATAATAATTTATGTTTCGGACATCGCAGAATCCATGGCCATATCATTCGTACCATGTCTGAACTTGAAAATCTGCAAGGATTTTGAATACATGGAACAGTGTACATTTACTTACGGACAATTGTATCGGATACAATCAGTTCACTATAATCAGAGAATGTGTAGTCTTTAACCTTTGGTCAAGTGTATTCTAAGTATATATACAGTCTGTACATGTGGTCTACATAGACTTGATATAATTTCAATTTGGATTAAATAGCGCTTTACGTCACCAGGTTTTAGGTAACCCACAATATGAAGATAATCAAAATTTAGGTCGCGGCTTGCTGAACTTAATAAATTGGGTGAACTTTTCCTGTGCTCTTGATTTATTTCTAAGTAAAGGGTTCGACAAGATTCATGTGTCGGGCGGGGACAATGATCTCGTAAATCAGGACAAGGTTTAATGCGGCCTTATGTGTGTATAGTCTTCTACACATACAGCTCAGGAAGGCAATCAAAGCAGCGAATCCGGTTAAATCAAAACTGTTCGAACTTAACGCTTCATACAGTGGTGGAGATACGACCTGTAGTGTGTTACTCCGACCTTAGTTTCCCCCCAAGAACAATTGTTAGTCTTGTAATGTTTTATTTCACATCTATTGTATAGATACATAAGGACTCCATTGAATATAAGCTGATGTAAGCTTTTATGGGCTATCCTTGGGTTATTTTACCATCCTTTGTCATGTTTTCCATACAGTTACTTATTCTTTAACTGTTGTAACTGCTATATATTATGTCAGGTTTGTATGTTATTTTAAATTTATAATCATGATATTTTATACCTGAATAAAATGAAACAGAGTCCAAAGCTTTACCTCTCCCCTCCTCAGTGCTCAATCATGTTCAATGCCTAGCAGAAAAAGAAAAGAAAGGGAAAAAAGAAAGAAAGAAAAAACAGGAAAAATCAAACAAGTTCATTCTCCCAAGGCATAATCATGTTATTCGATCCGCGGACTTAACAATATCGTTATCATGGTTATATGTATAAAGATACATAATTATAGATGGTCGGCACAGACTAAATAGTTACTAATATTTATATATTTTACTCATTTTAACTAATCATGCTATTTATTCCGTTTTTAAAAGTCACATTTACGGAATAAATGCTATCGTAAAGTCCGCGCATCGAATAACATGAAATGCCGGAAAAAAAATTGAAGCGACCATCACCGTCATTTAGAAATTGCTAGAATCGAAGAAAAGTTCTAGGAGCGGCTGTTTTGTCGGGTAATCTTTCATCTCCATGCCATTGGAATTCGTCGATTTTTATACGCCCGTCTTAAGACGGGACGTATTATGGTATGGCGTTCATGTCCGTCCGTCTGTTAGCTTTTTCGTGTCCGACCCGTAACTTAAATACTACAAGGCCTAGAATCATCAAACTTTGTCTGTAGATACATCTTGGGTCGAAGGTGTGTCGCACATTAAAACCAGGTCACTGTGACTTTTCATTAAGAAGATATCCGTCTGTCCGTCCGTCTGTTAGCTTTTTCGTGTCCGACCCGTAACTTTAATACTACAAGGCCTAGAATCATCAAACTTTGTCTGTAGATACATCTTGGGTAGAAGGTGTGTCGCACATTAAAACCAGGTCACTGTGACTTTTCATGAAGAAGATATGGCCATATATGGCAAAAACTTGTCCGACTCATAACTTGAAAACTATTAGACCTAGAATCACCAAAATTGGTCAACTAATGCATCTTAGGTAGAAGGTGTGTCGCATCCTACTTTAAGGTCACTGTGACATTTAATTAAGGTGATATAAAAAAAAATGTTTTAATGGGTACAATCTATACTGTTAACAATATGTGACGGGCGTATCATGTGCCGTGGCGGTGCACTTTATTTTTAAAGCAACGTGGACGTATTTGATGAGTTCCGTTCTCATTACATCCGCCGAAGCCCCCCAGTCCGATTATAAGTGTGCGTTTAGTAGTTAGTGGGTGTGTTTACGAGCGTGTATTCATGAGCGTGCATTTACATGTACATGTATAACCATGCGTGAGTGTTTGTTTATAGCGTGTGTTTACAGTAGCTAGCGTTTGTCTATAAGCATGCACATGTATTTATAAGCGTTTGTTTTTAAGTGTTAGATTGTGTGTTTACAAATGTATGTTTACGAATGTGTATTTATGAGCGTTTGATTACGAGAGTGCGTTTATAGGCGTTTGATTACGAGCGTGCGTTTTTGAGTGTTTGATGACGAGCGTGCGTTTATGAGCGTTTGATTACGAGCGTGCGTTTATGAGGGTTTGATTACGAGCGTGTATTAACAAGTGAAAGTTTGTGAGCGTGTGTTTCTGAACGTACGTTTTATGAGTGATTACATGTATTTATTACCGTATGTTTATCTGTGGACAAAGTGACGTAATTTATTCCGCTTGTATTTCATTCAAATTTTCACATGGCTCGATGGCTGACAGACACAGTGCAGTTGTGGGTACGATACTTATTATCCTCTTATAATACCCGATATGCTGCGGAAAGATTGTTTTCTCAAATGCATCACACCATTGTTAAATATTCACTACATACAGAGCCTTTGACCCAAAATCAATCCATTCTCGGAGTATTTAATGACGTAACTGCAGATGAGGTAATACAATAGGACCGATATATGCAAAAGTGCTCTTTATTTCATTTTCACAACATATTGTCTTTAGGGCACCATATAGCCAACGCATCTGTAACAGGTACACGCGCACTAATAATCAAAATTTTTGTTCCCAGACTAACATGATGGGTAATGTATTTATAAAGGCGATATATTATAACTTATGCAACGTAAACTACTTAACTTTACCCCAGATGGAAAAAAAATATTATATCGAAATTTTCAGTTCATTCTTGACTAATTTAATTCTCGGATATTTTTGTATATACAATGTATGTTTGCATTATGCGCACCTTCTTTATGTGTGGCCTGAAAAAAGACAATGAGGCCAGTAAACTTTATCGATTGTAGGTATAGGCGTACTAATCTCTAAAACTAAATTCATGGCACTAGGTCATAGGTAAAGCACTAAAGGGTCGATATATATACTAATATCCCAGAATTACTGGAAAAACAGCACATGGTATGCTATTAAGACATTTACCTCCGTCATTTTGGAAAGAAAGTGTTTTAAAAGACACTAGGTTGTGTTTTGAAACTATCCATACAACCGTAATTTTTGGTATGTATATTTGATAGAGCACTTTGTTTCATTTTATTCACAAAATACCGTAATGTTGATATCTTTATTAATATCTAACATAAAAATTGGAACATTATATATATACCTTTATGTTGAATCGGCGATATGTAGGTCATGTGATTTCCCTCGCCCACATACGGGCACGTTGCATTGTATCATGCAACGCCTCTCTGTTGTACTTCTGGATCAATTGGGTGCACAATACTACGAGTACTCTTCCCTGTACATGTACCCATTCCATCCTCCTAAAATATATTTCAGTGGCGGATCAAGAGAGCACTTACGGGCGATGCACCACCCTAATCTCGGCTGAGATTCGGCTTGGCTGAATATTTGGACCGACGCCTTCACCGAATCTCGGAGCAGTCGTTCATAATTCATGTCTGGAAATTTACTTTCAGCTTCGCCCGATTCTATCAATTAATGTGCACTTAGGTGACACTACTGTTCGCTTCAAATACGTTACCTGACTATTAAACCAAATCTGTATCACTATTAATGCTGCATTACGTACATGTACTGTCTAAGTATGTAAATTCCATAAAATAAACTATTACTAAATTTTCCGTTCAAATGATGAGTTCCATGGCGCAATATTTTAACTCCCGAAATTGAAGAGTTCCAATAGTTTGTTTTTTAAATTAGCGATATACAAGACGGTATGTAGAGATACAATGTATCAATAACTAGATAATGCAGACTATAGGCACTCTTCAATTTCAAGAGCCATGGAAGTCATCATTTAAACGGAAAATTTGGTGACTCTTTTCATTTTAGGATTTTCATACCTAGACAATAAGCAATGTAAAATTAATAGTGATAGAGAGTTAGTTTAACAGTCAAATCACTTATTTGAAGCGAACAGTAGTGTCACCCAAGTTCACATTAATTGCTAGAACCGGCCGAAGCTGAAAGTAAATTATGAAGGACTGCTCCGAGATTCGGTGATGGCGTCAGTCCAAATATTCTGCCGAGCCGAATCTCAGCCGAGATTATTACCACCCTAGGTTTAATATTTTTTTTAAAAAATGGTCTTCTTTGTCATTTTTGGCTTTCTCCTCAATTTCCCGACTTTGTTTTGGGCGGAAAACGTACATGTACAAACAATGGTTACAGCTCCCCGTCTAAAATTCCTGGATCCGCCACAGCATTTGTTTGCTTTCGTTGAAAACTTTATTCAAGTATAAGACATGGCCCGACTTTTATAAACTTCAGCAATAATTGAAAGTGATGTTATATATTGTTACAGTAACCAGGAAAACGGTATAGTTAAGCAAGATAGCGGTATTTATTCATTATTTTTTTATTTAGGAAAATGCAAATATACAAGAAATATCACTGAGAGACATACATGTAAAGGTGAGATTTTGTAAAATACATAGGTAAAAAGGAAAACTTTTTCAGCCATTTGATATTAAAAAGTATGGAGGATATATAATGTATATGCCTTTGCCAAGAATTACCCATGAAAGCCACATGGCTTATTTCCAATGGGGTATGCAGTTTGACATTGTTTTCTGTCCTCATGGGACCTTTAAACACATTGATAACTTCAGAACCAGGCCAAATTCGTCTATTGACCTCCTGACCCTTTTAATATACGTCTAAAGTGTACAGAGCACCACTTAATAAGAGGGGAAAAACCCGAAATTCCTCCGTGTTTATTAAATGCATGTTTTGACAAGAAATCGTGAGCAAACCCGCCGTGTTATTTACGCCTAGTTCATTTCTGTGTGACCAAGAAAAAATTTAAAATAACAAAAGTTTCACCGTAAAAATGTACGACAGTTTACATGTACTTTCGCCTATCTGCTCTCCACTGATATAAACGTATCTACTGTATGGTTATGAACACAATCCCAGATTAAGGTGTGCTTTCTATCATTAAACTATTTCTATTGAGATGCAGTCTTTTATACATGAAAGTCATGAGATACAGACACCGAGCTAGTGAATAATCACTCACTTATCCTCCATCTATTGTCAGTGATATACTGTCTACTTTGTCAATAAATCAACAGCATCATATATACACCCCCTCGTCGATTTTTTTTTGGAGGGGAGGGGTGGGCGATAGGGGTGCTGTGTGGGTTGAGGTCCTGTCGATAAGCCAGGCTCACTAAAAGATTTATTAATGAAGAAAAACAAAAACCATCTCATTTTGGATTAAAAAGTATTTTTTTTTATTTAATTAATAAACTGTTGACCAAGAATTCGCCATAAAATGTGATTCTTTACTATGGATATTTTAAAACAATAATGCTTACCTACATACATAAGTGTTTAGTCATTTTTAAATTTCAAATTAAGGTGACAATCGTAATTTCAAAGTTTAGACATTTATTGTAACATAACTATGCATTCTTTTAAATAGAGTTACAAAAATGTGCAATATTTGTAACAAGTCGTTGCAGAAGAATTTTTCGCTTGTGATGGAATTTAATCAATTTAAAATGTATAGAATTTATCAGGACAATAGTAAAGATATGTAAATATTTATATAAACATTCACTGAATCTTTTCTCTTGTATTGCTTTTGAAATTGACATTGCTTTCATCATAGACAATGAATACATGTGTGTTACAAACTAGTTTGATCCGCTTATTTAATACCACCTGTCCGCTTAATCATTACCAAATATGGAGCGTCGTCAAGGTGAAAGACTACATTGACTGTTTCGTTTAAAGTAACAAATGGTCAACGGTATGATATTTCAGCACTTAAATCTAGTTTATATTTTCAAGAAATTCATAAATATATAAATATAAACAATAGAATGTCTTGCTTTGTTGTTTTATCGGGTGATAAAGGTAGCAATCATTGCAGAAAAAAATTGCAGGTTATGATTTTTGTCTTGTTTAAATATCACGCACAGAGTTCACGAATATAACATTTCATGACAACATTGTAGCTAGGAAACCCACACTTTACCTACATCTAAATCTAAAGGAAGTACAATAATAGGAATTTCTCTGCTCTATTTAGTCTCATCAGGAGAGGTCGTTCACACTAGTTGTAAATTCTATTTCAGATAAAGTATTTTAAAAATTCAGCATACAAGGTCGGTTGTAGAGAGAGAGATTATAGGAACAAGTAAATATGGGATATATACAACAAGAGGTATCATTTTAACATTCGCATGTGATTTTTTAAAAAAAAAATATAAATTAATCTGTTGGGGGGAAAATACGAGAAAAATATATGGTACTCGGAATAAAAATATGCAGCACCAGATTTACACGAGGTGCCTTCATCGAGTTAGCAATCGAAAACTATATCTAAAAATAGTCACATCAAAATTTTTAAAAGAGCATGATGTACGCATCTTTAAACTGCGAATATCATTGATTGGTATCAGGTATTGATTGTTTTATAGCTACCATTTTGATTAGCCTTTTGGGGATTAAATTCGTTGTTTAATTTCTGGTTCTAAATTTTTGCACAAAAATGGAGCGAATTGTGATGATTTCCTTTCTACTTCATTTGTATTCACTGGCTTCAACGTTTTATTGACGCTATTAAAAATTCATCTATTCTGAAGAGGTCACCGATCGCTTTAACTGAAAAAATATACTCCCATGTCGCTATTCATGCTTTGCCCTGTCCAATGAGCAAAACACAATCAAGGATAGACACGCCCACTTAAACGGAGTTGCAAGTTTCATTCATATTTTTTATGCAAAGAAGAATTATTTAAAAAAAGAGAAAAGCTAGGTCCCAGTGACACATTTCCCAAACGTTCATTTCATGTCTCAGACAATATAGTCAATAACTGTTGTCGGATTTTTCAGGAATTGTGTTCTCAAATGATAAAACTAAGACTTACTGATGAAACCGGAAATGGAAATTTGTGAGTACAGTGTGGAACCGGAACACCTGACGAAAGTTAAACGTTACGATAACTTCAACTTCCCCTATGCTTTTCCCGGCAACGTTAAAGACCAGTTGAAGAACATTGCCAATTTCAAAGCTCAGGAAAATGACATACTGTTGTCCACGTATCCCAAATCAGGTCAGTTTACTCTACTGCATATTTTATAGAGAATAATGAATTTAAAATGCATAAAGATTTTCAAAATAATATTTTTTTAATATTTTGAATTTGTTATAGCTGTAATGTCTAGATTGAATTTAATATTTGATCAGAACTTTTCAAAGTAAATAGAATATTACGAATTTCAACGCTTTATTTACTTAATGGTTTGAAAAGGTTGCTTTTACCTTCGGTTATTTCTGCACCTTTTATAAAATAAACTTTTCACAGCTGTGACCTTCTTAAGTAAATTTCTATTAGAATCAACTGTTCCTTTAAATTTCTGTACTGTTAAATATTATTTGAATTATGTAGGCAAGGAAGAAAATTTTGCTTATCGTTTTAAGAATAGTAGGTTTTGAGAAATAGGTAGCTTTATTTACTAATTATTGTCCCGTCAGTACCGTGACGTTGCAGTGACGTAGCCGCTGACCACTCCACCTCAGGGAATCGTAAACACACGTCAATTTCTGTACGATGACTTCACAACAAATAGATCCTGAAAATCCTTGTTAATATTTTGTACAGCTTTCATTTCAATTCTTTCATTGGTAGGATATAACTGACCCATTAATGTGATTTATATGAACGACAAAATTTGTCTTAGCTACTTCTGTACATATAACCAACAAGTTCATGTAGTTCCCAAAGAGCGAGATAGTTAGTGTTATATGAAGACAAATAGACGTGTATATTTCTATCGATAAATACAATGGCTATGAAACTCCGAACTCTTCAGCAAATTTGTGATAAACCATATTATAGTGTGCGAGTACCTGCAACCATTTCATCCTTCAGTGATGTGTGGATACTAAAGGCAACACTCTGTCTTATAAATTATTGACTGCGCTTTTTAAAAAAAATCAAATTTTGCTATTCTGAATATACTTAAATGTTCCTCCGAAGAAAACTATATATCATGATAGATATATTTTAATTTCTACTTTCTGCTAGAACAAATGTTTTGTTACATTCTTTGTTCACAGGTAGGTACATGTGATACGAATATCAGATTATGTCACCAAACACAAATGAGGTTCATTTAATGATGAAATAATGGGTTTTTTTTTTATAAACAATATCATTCAAATACAGCATCTTCACATGGAATGATACATGTGAATAATGCTTAGGTATAAACTCTCACCAAAATCCAAATTCACTGTTAATAAATGCAGTCGGTTTACACCTTATAATCAAGTGCAATTCGGTGTATATTCAATATGGACGTTCAGCAGCTGAAATTCTCATTGGAAAATCAACGATTTAATGCAGATAAATGACCAATTATATAATTACTAGAATTTGAGATTTTTGTTTACAAAAATGTATTTTAATGTGCATTTATAAATACCTACATACATTTACATCTGAAAAACATCAGGTCATACTCCAACATACAAATGTATTTCTGGCGCCGAACTTGTTTTTCAATGATTGTACGAAATATCAATCGTTTTCATTTATTCTTTAAAATATATTTTAAACTCTTGTAAATGACAACATACAATATACTGGATATATACTTATACACGACAAACAAAATACGGAGAAATTTTTTTGCAAATTTTCCGTCTCACAATTTGTCAGCCATATTGAATTTTTCAGTGCATTTACCAACACATGTCCTGTACAGGGTGTAGAAGGCGTATACCGACAAGTGTACACCTTAGCACTTGATTATGGAAAGGTGTTCACTTTGTGGTCGGTGTAGACAAAATAATCTTGAATGTAGTAGATGCAATATTAAATGAATAAGGATACATGTATATAAAGCACTAGAAATGACAAACGTACGACACAACCAATGCGAAATTGACCAATTTTCGGGGTGACCTGTCCTTTATTAAGGACGGCAGAATATATACATAGAAATTAAAACTAACTAAATAAAATAAAAATGCAAATTAACTCGTTCTTAGTTTATTACTTCATCTCGCGTAAGAGCTAATTAGTTCATTCTTGACTCTCGATGGAATTCAATTGTCCCATTTTGCACACGATAATTTCAATATGTTGATGTTCTGTTTGTAGTTTAGTTTTAGTGTTAACTTGCATTCTTATTTCATTTAGTTAGTTTTCATTTCTATGTAAATATTCTGTCGTCCTGAAAAAGGGACAAGTCGTCCCGATAATTAGAGCTTTTTTAAATAAGGAGAACGATATCATTCTTTTGGCAAATCGACAAAATACTTAAAAGTATTTATATATATATCCATTACTGAATTTGTCTACACACCTGTTTCGAATTATATCATAGTATACGTCAAAAATAATCATTAAATGCTTATATTTACATCATTTCTACATGTGATGTTTGAATTTATCCATATCTTTACATAATGTCTACGTGATTGTTCATAAATAGTTAAATGTCAGACCAACATTAGATAAAAGTGGTAAATATCAAGTGTGCTTGCTGTTATATATATATATATATATATATATATATATATATACACGAATCGTTCAAGATAATATTGGAAAACCTAATACATTTCATACCGAGCGCGATACATTAGGGATTTTTGAGAGAAGCAACATCACTGACAAAGCAACGTGCATCTTATTTGTACATGGACTTTAAAAAAAATCGGACGAAAAAAACAAAAATATTGTCGGATGACATTCTTTTCCGCTTGTTACTGAACATTCACTGCTGAGAACCAGATGAACTTACCTATTGTTGTCGCAATGTTTATACGCATTCCTCACTCACGATGTGGTTTCAAAACAAGTTGTGTAAAGTCATTAATTGCGATTTGTTGGTTTTTATGTACTTTTATGTAGTTGTGTTTTCGCGATGCAGACCCTCGGCAGTATGTACTAGATTGTCATGCTCCCCCCATCCTTTTTCCTGGACCTTATGAACACCTACCAAAAGGACCCCATACCTGTCTCTACTCACAGTTTTTTCACGTAAGGTCGTTGGCAGGTCGACTGATTTTACAATGGAATTTGATATACATTTAAGAGCTTATACAGACATTGTCAGCAATGCAACACATGATTAGTGTGCATTTTTCTCTTGAAACTACTGCTAAGCTTCATAATGTTTTCTCTGGGAAATACCTGTTAATACTTGATGACCAATTTTATATGTTGACCCACTCGTTAACCTTGAAATTTTTGTTTGTTTATTGTTTTTACGCCCCTTGGAGGATTCTTCCCTTGTATAGAGACGGTGACAACTATAGGTGAAGTACCTCACATTTCTACCTATGTATGACCTCAGGGCCGTAACAGTGAAGGTCACACCTGTAGCAACACGGAATGTAGGTATTTTTTTAAAGGTTTCATGCGAAAGATCCACAGCTCTCACTTCTAAATGTCAAACGTTTGGTGGAGGTGTAGTCACTACCTATTTCTACGTCTAAGATACCAAATTGTTCAGTTACTTCATAAAGCGTGTTAACATAAGCTGGCGTGAAGCCCTCATGTATTTTTATGTGTACGGCCTGCAGGCTGTTGACGGGACACAGTCAGCAATACAGACAGTCAGACGGAAAACAGGATAGAGAGAACCACTTCGAGCAATATAAGGGGAGTTAAATTTGGTGTTTAACATGAAATAACCATTCACTACGACTATAATTATACCGTAACTCTCATGATGTTTCTAGTAATATTTTTCTCGCACGTTTGCGCACTGCCACCATAAACGTCACTCCTTCATAAAAATGCACTAGGAAAATCATTGTTTTCTCCTTACAGTGAGTAGCCCAGTACTCCTTTAATATACCCGTATATAATTTTTCGAAATTGTCAAAATCGTACATGTACTATTTTTCATAGTTTATCATACTGACAAAACATTGGTCGATCTCTAATATGATATTAATCTTCAAAACACTGATCTTGAAAAAGATACTGAACTCTGATGCGAAAGTGACATATATTATATACCCTTCAATAAGCTGTGTTTTGATAATGTAAAATTCACAGAGTGTGATCCGACTTTCCCAGATTACAACACACTGAAGTTTTCTCTCTACAACGGATGACGTCACTGCCTCTACGCAATGTTTTTTTTTATAAGAAAATGCCGACCGTGTCAGAAAACTGCGCACACAAAAAATTATTTCATTCTATGTTGTTTTTTGGGGTCTGAGGTTGGGGTTGATAATTTGGAATACATTTATTATCTTATAAACGTGGATTTAAGAATACATACAATATGTAAGGAGGTATATAATAATTCTTTATCATCACAGCAGTAACTTGATACGAAGAGTTGGATCACGTCTCGTTGACAGGTTTCACTTCAGTCGCGTCTCGTTCGATCTGATGATCCACCGCCTGTCAACTCGACGTGTGACCCGACTCTTCAGATCAAGTTACTGTAACAATAATACATGTTTATATGCATCCATGGATTTGACAAATCTCATCGTGACCTTGCCCCTATTACTTGTGTATAGGCAAGAATTTCGAGTTGTTGATTTTCGTTACATTTGAATTACAAATGCTAACCTTGATTTTTCCAAAAACAATGACCTATCTTTTCACGAGAGACCTGGTTCCAAACTTAATGGGAAAAGATTGGTCTATGTTCCTCCCCTGTCTGTGTTCTGAATATCTAACGACTCGGTCGCTAAAAACATGTTGACATGCAAGTCACAGCTCACTTAAACAATAGCCTCTAATGTTTTAATCCCATTAAGAAAACAATGAACTGTATGTAATAAATTTCTTACAATATATACAAATAAAGTAATGATTAATTTCTTTCAAGAGACATTAGTAATTTTCCAAGCTCATTTTTACTATAATCTACTTTCATTAATTCCTTCAATTTCATTTTTCTTTTGTTTGTTTACAAATTGTATTTAATACTATAAATCATAACCACAATTATAATGAATACATGATACATATAAAGATGTTTCAAAATGGGCATTTATCAATTTGTTCCTTTCATATAGTAATTAGCTCTTTAGTACATTTGTACTCTCTGTTGATTGGATTTTTTAATAGGAATAATTATCATATTTCATTGGTTAAACATATTGTAGATTTTTATTAGATATTTTTTTTATGAATCCCTGATTTTAATTGAATATAAAATAATATAAAGGATAAACAATACACCCAAATAATCTTCATCCCATACTTTGTTTCGGATTTAATTGTATTGGATAAGTATGAAATATTCTCGACTTGTGACCTTAATGAAATTAATCTAGTATGCATACTTTATATTGATGGTATCAAATTCAAATTAAATTATTTGATATTGAAATGAAACAAAATAGCAAGTTCTACAGTATGAAGTTTCTAAAACATACGGTTTGGACGATTTGATATTTGAATCCCAGCTGGTAAGTGCTATATATGTACTGATAAATTGTAAGAGAAGACAGTGTCGTCTCTACTACCAAACAGTAGAATTTTATCTTCACCTACTAATTACAATCAGCTTACATTAAAATAACATTCAAACATGAAATGAAAAATGAAACAAATAAATAAACGCGCAAACCAAAGAGCTGGATAAAGCTATTGTTAACCTCCCTAGCCCTATATAAATAAACATTTTAAATATTTATTGAAACGTTTTTGTAACAAGCCAAACAATTGTTTTTCTTTCTTTACAAATCACAAAAGTTTCTAGAAAAGAAGGGAATAAAAATCAATTGTGTATTCATTACTTGCAAAGAAATAGAACAGAAATGCATACATATTCCGCGATTAAAGTAATGTTAAGGAAAGCAGCAGGTCTTATATTGCCACTGATTCAAACACAGCAACAATCATATCATACAAAATAAGTCGATGGAATTGAACACCCCTACCCCCTAGGAAAGCAAAGAAAGCAAATCCCAGTCTTCTATAACGTAGAAGAAATACTAATAAATTAAAACGAAACCAACACGAAAACCTAAATTACAGCAAATACTTTTTATGTATTCATAAATTCAGGATTCGATAACACATGCATATGACTTTACATTTTCTGATTTTTGATTGGCTGGTCTCAATTATGAAAAAAAAAAATTTTTCCTTCGTTGTTGAATATAAAAATTAAAACAATATCCCGATAACTGATATTATATTTGCACGTGCAGGTAATGATTTATGATTCCTTAATAAACATGTATGAATGTATTCGTGTAATTTCACAATGTCCAAACATGTCCCAAAACACCTGTAAACGGGACGAAAAGTCTGGCGCACTAATTAAATTACAGGTAACTGTAATATTTCACAATGTACCTTATATATATTAGTTAAAAGAAATAAATTAATTGAATGAAGACTGTAGATTATCTTAACCGTCAAAACAGGAATGAATGGCACTATGAGTGGTGCCTGGCGTTAAGTTGGATATTTTTTTTATTTTCATCTAACCAGGTCCTTAAAATAGTGTCATGTCAATGAAACTATTACCATAAATTTGATTCTCGACATCATAAGATATTAATTGCCTATCTACTAAATAAAAGTTAGCAAATACTGTGTCATTTCATCACCATTTACCCTCACAGAATACGCGAGGATCTGTGAGACAATAATTCAGAGAAAATGACAAAAATATACCATGACGAGGCTATAGTGTGGAGTTAGTCGGTATCTTTTCCATATATGGAAACACAATTAAAAATTTGAATTTTTGAGTAATTTTGTCTTCCATAATTTTAATTTATTGTTGTGAACTTACCAAACACTAAGGATGGCTAAGGACCCAGCGGTTTGATAGTCGAATTATCGAAAAACTACAAGATAACAATAAAAAGTGCGACTACCATCCATTGTATGTGCTGATCTTCGTTGTACAGCGCTAAATACAAAGAAAATCTACATTTTATCATTTAGCAGCTTCCTCGTACTACTGCATGCACAATGTAAAGACACAACGGAAATACGAGACTGAAAATAAAACACAAAGCACGCAAGCAAGAAAAGTTGAGAATATCAGTACATGAAAAAAAATAATTGTAAAAATACCACCACCACCCTCCCTTGCCCTGTGTTGACCGTTTATTCATTATATATTCTTCTATTTTACAACATTCTAAGTGTCAAAAGCATGACATTCCGTGCCCAGGTCTTTACAAATGTTGATTACCTTGTTTTATGACAAGAATTCATGAAATGTTTATTTAAAGTTGCAAAATGCACCTCGGTGTAAAATGTTGGTGACTGCGCAGAGAACTATGAATCAATGTCGTGTCAAAAATCAGGACCCACTTTTCAGGGAAATAGTGCACTGAAAAATTCTATATAGTATGCTTTTTCTCCCTGTTTTTCCGTGCTTTTTATTTTTAAATTTAGTCATTTATTAATGATATTGTGTATAAACTAGTTTAAGTAAATTTTCATTAGCTTTATCAAGACGATGTTCTGTTATTTATATTTTATATTAAATGTGACCACTTTCAGAAACCTATATCAAGCATACAGAATTATCTTTACTAATTAAATGAATTGTTTAATGGAATAATTAAACATATTGTCTAAATATAGTTCAAATTAGTTTCTCTTGAACAAACATTTTTTGGGGGGGTGGGGTAATGAAATGTCTAATATATTTGCTTATAGCGAGCTCAATCTTTCTTGTTATACAATGAAGAACCTCACTGGGGGTGGGGTGGAGGGGTAATGAAATGTTTACAAAAAGCGTGTTTGCTTATAGCGAGCTCAATCTTTCTTGTTATAGGAACTCACTGGATCAGAGAAATTGTCTCTATGCTGCTTCGCGGAAAAGCCGAGTACACGAATGAACCTCTAAACTCCCTGGACTTCTACGATAGTAGTGCCATAGAAAAGCTGCCATCCCCCAGAGTGTTACAGGTACAAGATGTCCCAGAAAAAAGCAATCTGATTACATTAAGATTTTTTATCCGCTCCGGTAATGTTATATCGCTAGTGAAGCAATATACATTACCGGAGTGGACCATAGATCTGATTTTAATCAGATTGAGAAAACATACAACCATTTCTTCCGCGTATAAAATAGTCTAAAGTCCTAAAATGACATTGCTGGAATCAATCTAAAACACACCACAAAACGTGTCATAATCATATGAAATTACCATTGATTTAATTAATAGGAGAGTTTCGATTTCTTCCGGAACACCCTCTCTCGATACTTCCGGTGCAGATAATACAAGTATGTGTAGCTCGAGTTCTCAAACGCGATATAATCATGATGTCATATATGACATGAAGGACAGTAGCAAAATTTAGATTTTTACAACAGCACAATTACAAGTATCACTCGTGTACCGTTACCTGCTTATGTACATGTAGTCAGGAATAGAAGGAAAAAACAAGAAATGTTTGTAAAACATATATGCCCTTCATGGTGTAAAATTGAAAAGGGTTATACATGTACACATTCATCACCTAATTGATAGTGCCAAACCAATTCAAGATAATGAACAGACAATATCTTCCTATGTAAAGAGTAGATTGACCATGTGACTTAAAATCAATTGGAGTCATCCACTTCTTATGCTGTACCAGTGTACCAAGTTTGGTGTCAATCAAGCAAATGAATCTTAAAATATAGAAGATAACATATTACTATGTCCAGTTTAACCCTTGACCTTTGACCATAGGAACCCAAATTTTGTAAGGGTCATCTACTTCCTATGATGTATCAGTGTACCAAGTTTGATGTCTGTCAAGCAAAGGGTTCTCAAGATATTGTGCAGGCAGTATTTTACTATGTCAGGTTGACCCTTAACCTTTGATCATGTGACCTCAAAATTAATAGGGTCCATCTACTTAAGATGTACCGGTGTACCAAGTTTGATGTCTGTCAAGCAAAGAGTTCTCAATATACTGAGCGGACAGCATCTTCCTATGTCTAGTTTGACCCTTGACCTTTGACCTCAAAATCAATAGCAGTCATCTACTCCTTACTATGTACCGGTGTACCTAGTGTGATGTCTGTCGAGCAAAGGAATCTCAAAATATTGAGCAGAAAGTATATTCCTATATCCAATTTGACCCTTCACCATGTGACCTCAAAATCAATAGGGTTCATCTACTCCTGAAGGTGTACCAAGTTTGATATTTAAGCGGACAGTATTTTCCTATGTTTAGTCTGACCCTTGACCTTTAACCATGTGACAGCGGACAGCATCTTTCTATGTCCAGAGTAGATTGACCCTTGACCATTTGACCTAAAAACCAATAGGGATCCTCTTCTACTTGTAACCAACCCACATATGAAATATCGTTACGACGACGAAGTGAATGGTTCTCAAGATATTGAGCGGACAACATGTGGTCTACCTACCGACCGACCGACAGGTGCAAAGCAATATACCACTCTTTGAAGGGGGCATGAAAACATATCATGTCCAATGTGGATTTATGCACAATAATTCAAAGTTTTCAGAACAGAAGTGTCAATACATGGTCGACAAATAAAAGATCATCCGAATTATCAAAAATCTTAAAGTATGGTGGGCGAAATATTCCCATGCTGAAACCAGCCAGATCGACATCAGCAAAATAGATAATAATCAAATGTTGGTGATCGTCAGGCTCCGGGTCATATAACAAAGACAAAATTGCTTTTGATCCAAATCTCAATTTTTCTAAACTATATGAACAATTTAATCTTGATAACTAAAACAAAACTATCTTAGGCATCGTTATCCAACATCACGTCCCCCGTCTTATTTTTCAGTCGCACCTACCCTACCGATACCTTCCGAATGCAATAAAGAAACAAGGACGAATAATCCACGTGTCAAGGAATCCGAAGGACACAGCTGTATCGTTATATCACATGATAAAGAAGTTGACGTTTATGTACAGTAGTTTCTCGGGGTCCTTCCATGCCTTGCTACAATGTATCTTCTACAGCGACAAATGTGAGTCCGCCATTATGGTGAATCTTCTATGGTGATTGATATGCCACCTTAATCTGGTGGATTTGTATATCTTATAATCAAACACATTCATGTTTTACTCTGTACATAATTACATTAAAATTGTGCTATAAAATTATACATTTTAGATATAGAACAAATAACCCGATTGTGCAAGTTTTGTAAAATGACAAATATGAGTGGTAGCATTGTGGAAATGCTCCTATTTAAAATGACAACTATTAGTGGTAGCATTGTGGAAATGCTCCAGAATTTACCCTTCGAGTGTTACTTTCCTACACAATGAAGGTTAGAGCTGCAACTATTAGAAAAACTGAGAGAGTGGATTTTGAAATTAACATTCTACCATATCGATTTCAGTCCCTTATGGAAACTGGTTCGATTTCGTCAAGGAATGGGAAAGAATTATGCGGCAAGAAAACAGGGGCTGTAAGATTTTACACTTGGAATTTGAAGATATGAAGAAGGTAAACTGTTCTCAGTAATGTGCATTTACAATTAATTCATCCTTTTACAAATGTCAATCGTTTATTTTCCATTCCTACTCTCTCTATCATCATTAATTAGATGTTTACAACACGCCATCATATATGTCATTTATAATGGACATTGTTTTATATACACATGTATATATGAATTGTATGTTGGCATTGTATTGGTATGTGACACTTTAATAAAATATTTCTGATTCTTAATGTGAAGGCGAGGATTTGGGGTTCAAGCATGGATTTCTTGAAAAAAAATTAATCGTAAGTCGAACCTTGGACTTTGGAAGTCTGCGATTTTACTCAAAGTTTGACTGCTCAAATAAAAGAACGCTAAGTTTGAAATTTTTTCGAGACATCCACGTCAGGGTCTCTACAGCTGACCTTTTAGGGGGCATGTAGATTCTTTTTGACCCCGGCCAAAATGCTTTGCTTGGCTAAATAATATGGTATCATTGAGCGTATTCTCCCTGGAATAGAATAATGGTAATTACCAAAGCAATAAAATTTTACGAACTAAATATTAACATTTGTATTCAAATTTTACCAGTTCAATTCATTTGGTAAATGTCATATGGGTAACAAGTGCATACATATGAATTATAAATCAAGACAGGGGTTGAGATGGAAAAAATATAATTTATGATATAAATTATCAAAGCAAAAAAATAAATAAAACTAAATTCGTCCTTGAACTATGTTACGGTACATTAATTCTAGTGGTAAGTGGGTGGGTGAATATTGTTGTGTCTGCAAGTGTAATTTTATTCTCATTCTTGTATTTGTTTAGTGTAGTTCTTGCCGAATTGTCAGTTGTCATTTTCAGAGAAACAGCTATTCCATTTATCATGCGCGTCACCTTAAAATAAAATCATATAATAATCAAAGTTGTATATAGTATTTTAAAGATAAACTATTTGTTAATTGAAATATACATATCTAATTGTCATGTCTCCAATAAAAGGGGGGTCTTGATTATAGATTTTATGTCCCAATAATTGTCCGCAGCTTGATTTTAAAAACATTAACAGCTTTCGGCGGCATTCTATGTGAATGCATTTCTTCATTGACTCTTAATCTAATTGATGTATGAAATTAGAATCCTATTCTCCATACAACGCATTGCCTACATTTCACTTCACAGTTAAATAATTTGGTTTGAACATATTTTATTGTAGTAAATGAAAATAGTTTAATACTAGTGTCTACTCCAATTCCATAAAATTAATGTTAGTGCGCATGTTGACTTTCATTTGTCAATGAGATGTTAACTCTCATTACCAAAATATAAACCCCATGGCACATAGCTGCTCAAAATTTGCAACACAGTTGCGGCACACAGTGTGCAGCTTGGCAAGTTGAAGACACATGTATTTTGGAAACTGGATTTCTGCGCATTGTTTCTCAATTTTTGCATGTGATATTTCCAGTATTCTCAGATGATACTTATTGAACAATCATCCTCTTCAATCATTAAAATGTACAAGTTCTCGATTGATTCTAAATAAGTTTTGAATTCAAAATATTCATAAATTAAGAAATCATAAAGAAAAAACACTACAAAATTCCTGAAAAATACTTAATTGATTCGAGAAACAACTTGAGGAATATCTCATGAACATTTCAAGAATTCAAATCGTTGTAAATTTACACCTTATCATTGCGTCAAATGCTGTCTGACGTGTTTCATATCAGTTGTTACCGTTTCATTTCTAAAATTTCGAGAAAAAGTTTGTTTGGACTTCTGTCACGCCGATTCAATTCTAGATACAAGAGAAAAAAGTTGTGGACTTCTGGCACACTGTTTTAATTCTAGATACAAGAGAAAAAAGTTGTGGACTTCTGGCACACTGTTTTAATTCTAGATACAAGAGAAAAAAGTTGTGGACTTCTGGCACACTATTTTAATTCTAGATACAAGAGAAAAAAGTTGTGGACTTCTGGCACACTGTTTTAATTCTAGATACAAGAGAAAAAAGTTGTGGACTTCTGGCACACTGTTTTAATTCTAGATCTATACTAAAGAAAAGGTTGTGATGAACGTCTGACGCACTGATTCGATTTTATTTCTGACAGGAGAAGTGGTGGCGCACTTTTGGCACACTGTGCCGCTAACGGCATTAGCTGCACGTTTCTGGCAAACAGCCCCGACCCACATATTTGTTTGCCGCAAACCTGAGGCAGATTTGCAACAAACTTTGCAATTATTCAACTCAAAAGTGCAGAAAGTAAACGTTCAATTCAGTATCATTGCCATCATGGTAAAACGGCTTTTGGTGAAATAAATTCAAAATGTAGGTTTTGGCTGGATTTGATAGGCGACAAAATAGTTAATAAAAATTCTGTTTCTTTAGCGACCAAAATTAGTATTGATTGCTTAGTCCGAGAATAAGATATTACGTATTAGAAGACTTTCAAAATCATCGAACATAAAACATTTCAAGAACGGTATTCTGTTTTAGTGCATAAAAACAAGTATCAGATGCAACCATCGACGAAATTCTATTTGAACAGAGAATAATCTAGAGCTAAGAGTTGAAGACCAGGACATATTTTGAGAGCCTGGGTTATCTGAGGTCGGACATAGTCGCACTTAAGCTTACTACAAGGCCAGACACGCCAGTTTTTAAGCTGTAATAGCATTACTAAGACAAACCTTCAGGCCATCCGGAAGTATTAACCAAGTGTAACTGCTGGGAAATCGGGCAAAATTTGTCAATTGTCTGGAAATTAAGACGAACGCAGTCGCTGAAAGCTTATATAGATCTTATGATCATACTTACCAGCACGCAAAAATGCGTATTAATTGATGCTCGAATTTTCTAATATATGAGAAATGGCATGCTTGTACAAATTTGAACTTATCGATAAACTTATAGTACCCATAATAACTCTAATCCTGACTTATATCTCAGCATTCGATGTGTGTATCTTATAGGATTTAAAGTCTAGTGTAAGAGAGATTGCCAGCTTCTTGGACTTGAACTGTGAAGATGAGTTTTTGAACGTTGTAGCTGAGAAATGCACCTTTAAAAACATGAAGAATGGTAAAGAATCCAACCCCCAACCATATTGGAAAGACTGTACCCATGATGGGAAAATGCCGATTTTCCGGAAAGGTAAACCGCTCCTGTATTCTGTAACAACGCTAGTCATTATGATTGATTAATATATAAACGACAGATTTACACCACCTATACATGTGCTATATATTGTATTCTACTACGGTTATTGCAGAGATCAAAGAAATGCCGCGTCCATCATTCTCCAATATATGCCGATTAATCAAAAGATTATTACAACAGCGACATATTATATTAAACTTCCACAAGAAAAGTAAACGTTTGGGTTTAAATGTAATACTTATTGAGACCATATATCAGGTTTATGTTTTCAACCTAATTAGAAGTTTATTGCCATAAAACAGCTGTTGAATGTGGATCTATTTCATACATGTAGCTCTTTTGAATTTGCTTTTTAATTTAAGCATAAGGATTTACAACTAAAGCATTTAAAATCTGTTGAAAAAGGAAAGAATTTATTTGCTGTTGTACAGGTCTTCGGAATATGGTAAACCGTTTTGTATTGAATTTTAACAAAATGAAAATGGCATTGGGAAGCAAAAGTGAAAGTACAATCACCAGCTGACAGCGATCGCATTTTTTCTGTTGTAATGTTTCCCCCCATTAGTATCACTAATGAATGTATACTGTTTAACGTCCCTCTTGAGAATTTTTCACTCCTATGGTGGTTACAATGATCTAGTTTGCCAATATAGCCTATCATTCGGTCAAATACTGTCCGACGTGTTTCATACCGATTGTTAGGCTGTTGGCACACTGATTTTGACTACGGATTACTCCGTTTACCTGATCAAGGTATAGGGCTCACGGCGGGTGTGACCAATCGACAGGGGATGCTTACTCCTCCTTGGCACCTGATCGCACCTCTTGTATATCCAGAGGTCCGAATTTGCCCAACTCTCTATTTTTATATTGTCCACTGTTCTTTATCGTCAACTTTCATGGTGTCGTCACTATCGACGGTGAAGGGCTGCATAATCTAGGCCTGTGTTCGGTGCTTACGGCCTTTAATCAGGAAGGATTGGTTGGTTGTATATTGTTTAACGTCCCACATGAGAATTTTTCATTCATATGGAGACGTCACCGCTGCAACATTTAAGCATATGCTCGGCACTTATGGCCTTTGAGCAGGGAGGGATCTTTGTCGTGCCACATCTGCTGTGACACGGGAAATCGGTTTTTTACGGTCTCATCCCAAGGACCGCCCCATTTAGTCGCCTCTTATGACAAGCATGGGATGCTGAGGACCTATTCTAACCCAGGTCCCCACGGTTAGTATTACTAATGAAGGTTCATCTATTCAACATCAAATCTCTCGGAATTGACTGTGTTTATGTTGAAGAGAATCAAACCGAAACTAAATTAGCGCTAGCGGCAACAGTCTTTACTAGATTCTCTGCTAGTCGGAGATCTGTGGAGAAAACCATTCGTCTTGTTGAACGAGACTACCAGTTCATGGGATTAACTTGTCACGTGTGCGCTACTTTCCAAGTGTGGTTAGGGTGGAAGTGATGCTTGAGTAACGCGCCCTCTGGTGAGATGTTTCAGAGTAGCATTAACTGCATCTCCTAAGAGCTCTTACCTCGAAACTTGCGTATTCATATTACCTTATTTTCAGGTGACGTGGGTGATTGGAAAAGCTGGTTTTCTGACAAGGACAACGAAAAATTTGATAAGGAATATGCCAGACAGATGCGAGACTCTCGGTTAACGTTCCAGTATTCTCTAGAGACATAGTGATACATGTATCCCCGCCCACACATGTCATCATTAATTTACTGTTGTCGTATCCATTATGGTCAAGGACAAGCTCAGTTCATTATTGTATTGTGTTGATGATAATTTATTTCATATATATAGCTTTTAATTAACTCCATGACTACAATTGTAATTTATTTAATTGGACTAGGTACACCTAATATAATATGTTTCGAGGTCAAAGTGAATTCTGGATGCTTACGTCAAAGTAGTAAAACCTGTAAGATGGGGTCTGAATATGGAAACCCTAATTACGATGACGTGCATAGAGCAACATAACTAGATTGATCGAACATCTGGTAAGTAATGGATAAGGACAACACCAGCGACTTCCCGTGATCTTTAGCGCAATTTAAATCTGATTTCTTTTGATAAGAATGCAAATATATTTATTACGCTCATTTTCATTCATAACCGTGACACTGTTAAATATGATTCTGAAACGAAGAGTATTTGAAAACTGATTGTGAAATTTTCTCGACTCTTTTCTTTTCTTTTTCCGGTGATTAAACACCAAATTAATCCTTACGTATTGTTTTTGTGCTATATTAGACAATTTTATTTTAGATCTTTATGCAAAGAATGTGATTTGATATTTTTGAAAACGAATACGGTAAATCTGAATTTTAATGACGAGCAGCCGGTCGGTTTGGATGAGTCTCCTCGGCACTATATACTCTATCTTATCCATGTATTTGACTTGTTCATATATATGTATATATTGATGATAGCGCCTACCAACTGTTATAATACTATCAATGTTTATAAGACAATCAAACTTTTATCATATCTGTTTATGATGTATAATGTTTGTTGATTCTGTTTATAGCTTTTATGTAAATGTTATATTGTTACAGAGCTGTTTTCCTGCCTCATAATGTTAGATTGTGTAAATAATATGGAGTGCAATATTAGTATCATGCGATGTGTAGGTTATGTAAATGATTTTTAGTGAACTTCAAGTCCATGGCATGAATGTATTCTTGGATTCGTCCGTAAAACTTTAAACTGACTGAATGCAATGTATGTAACTAACGTATGACAGAGCACTGGATGTTCTAGTCTGTTCCGTCTTGATTAATGTATTGATTAATATTTATGTCAAGTAAAAATAAACTACAATTTTTTTTATTTCGGTGACGGATAAACTTAGAATCGAAAATATTTTTATTGTCTTCCTTTGTTGTGTACATACATGTATATCACCATTCTGTAAAATTCCGTAAAACAATTAAAAGAAACATGTGGTTTCACTTTTTGTACAACAAAGCATGAATGACTTCTGTTCCACACATACACTGTACATATTATTTAATGATTATGGTTTGGTTCATTCTTGTATTTGACAGTTTTTAAGTTTTAACGTCGTTTAAATGCATTCGTTAAGGTCAGCGTCCTACAAGTCATTGCGAGTTCTAGATTTCTTGCTGTAATTGCAAGTTTTAGATTTCTTGCTGTAGCAATTATTTTTTTTCAAATTCCATTGTTCTCT
>NC_079168.1:5652860-5692860 GCF_947568905.1 Ostrea edulis
CAACAACTTGTTATATACATGGAATCGGACTACACGATCAAAACTTTAGTGTGCATGAAAGAAACCCAATTCTACTTAGACCACTTAGAAGAGCAAACGAGCTTTTAAAAGTAACTGTATCTAAAGTGCCTCCCTCAGTGGGTAGCAGTGAAATAGAAAACATGTTGAGAAAGCTAGGTGTCAACCCCAAGAGTAAAGTTGAATTTGAGAAGATCCGTAACCCTCACACACGTGAGATGACGTCAGTCCTAAACGGAAACAGAATAGTATACATAGAACCGCTACCTGAAAATACATTCTTTCTTCGCAAAAGCTATTGCTTGGGTCGCCTGTGTACCATATATCATTACGGACAACCCAAAACTTCACAACAAAAGAAATTTCACGCATGAGTGCAAAGAGGGGCCTAAGTGTAAGGTCTGTCTTCAATCTGGACACAAGCCAGGGGATGAGGCTTGCCCAAAATATCACAAACAACATCCTTCCTCCATCATAATGTTCCAAGGCGAAAACAATATCCTATCCAACTTCTTTCCCTGTTCTTTAACAGCTTTTGGAGAACAGTTCCAATCTGCGGAGCATGCATTTCAATGCTCTAAACCCCTTCAATCGGGAGACTTGCTGGCCACAGAAAAAATAAGATCAGCAACATCAGCGTTGGAAGCCAAACGTATTGGTAACCATATTGTTCCCTCTGTCACTTGGGTATCCTCAAAAGAGAAAACTATGGAGGACATAATTAGATGTAAGGCTGAACAAGTCGAAGAATTCCGGCATACACTTACAACAGCTAAAAACTTTTGTGGAAGTCACTTTGATTTTGGGGGCGCTGACCTCAACCTTACGCAAGCAATGCACACAAAATCAAATGCGTGGCCTGGCAAGAACATACTGGGTCAGATCTTAGGTCGTGTTGCCGTTGACCTAAAGAAAAACAACAAGCCGAAAAACAAACAACGTTCTGGATCAACGCTGGAGCCCTCATCCACCGCGCGTCAAAAGGATATCGGTGTGATGCTGCTGGCGGCTAAGGAGCAGAGCACTGCCACCGGTGATAAATAACTTTCCTACTGAACACTATATTAATAGATATGTTTTGAATTTTGTTTAATAGAAATGTTTTGATCTTTGAAATGGATAAATTGAAATGCATTACTCTCAATGCGAGGGGACTTAATTCACAGTGCCGACTTTAAATAAAATTTACTTACTTACGAACCAGCCAAATAATGTAATTAGCATACGGACAGTTAAATGTTTTATTTTAAAGTATCACGATTCGATTTACGTCTTTCCATGTAGTAAAGGGGGAAAGTGACGATAATAAACAATGATCAATCTCCTAAATCATTCACAGAATACAATATAAGGAGGCATAAGCATCCCCTGTTGACCGCCAACCCGTCATGAGCCCTATATCTTGATGGGGTAAACGTAGTCAAAATTAATAAAAACACGTCAGACTGCATTCGAACTAATAACAGGTTGTAGTTGCAAATTAAAACATTATGACCATAGAATTTGCGAAATACAGATTTTAAACAAGACTGTTGAAACCCATGTAGCATCAACTTAGTAGCTTGTTTCAATTCAAAGGGAAGATCATGCTATCGCGTATTGAATCAGTTGAGAAACATGGACTCTTATCATATGCAGATGATAATGAAATATTGCTGCATAAATATAAGGGAAATTGATGTCAGCCGAAGTCGTCTTGACGATAACATCTATGTTCAATAAAATATCCAAATATGAAGCAGATGTGGAAGACACTTTGATGTCTCGAGGGCGATCATTCAGACTGCCTTACCAGCCGTATTGATTTATGAAGTTATTGTAAAGATATCATTTGTGTATCAATTTACTGTAGATTTTATCAGAAATGGTTTATTTCCGCATCCCAATGAACGGGGAGATCGCTTTGATAGTGAGTGGTCACAGGATCGAGTTCAACGATTGGCGACTATTTTATTCTATTTACAGAATTGCTTCGGTTTACTCTATATGAAAAAAATAAATAAGGATAATGAGTCAATTTAAAAAAGAAATAGTTAAACTGCACTCTTATAGATAACCGAAATGAAATAGTAGGATATTGTATATATAGACGGTAATAGGAAATGATAGTCTAAAACTAATGTCTTCAACTATAAAGGACTAGGATTGTTCTGGATTTAGATGACGAATAGTCGACACAGGGACTAAACTTTCGGACTATAAATAACAAAATAATGTCCTGGGTCTGGAATTCTTGAACTAATGATAGCTAAGGAATGATGGTATGAATTGCCACGCTTAATTAAGCATTGCAGTTCATACTCTCATGCATTTTCAAACATTTTATTCTTAGAGTTGTTTAGGCATTTGGGCTCAAGTGGAGTATATGGACAAAGTAGTACAACGAATTAATGCGCATAAATGTATACTACAAGATATAATAGAAAGAATAACATAGACAGGTCGATGAATCGGTAGGTCGACAGGTAGATGATTCGGCAGGTTGAATAAAGATAAATTTCGATTTACATATTAAATAAGAAAATGAATTTAAATCCTTTATTATAATAGGAATAGGTTGAGAGATTTATATGTAGGTATTGTATAACTCATACAATTTTAGTCGTTGACTTATCAGAAGGAGTAATCTTCAACCGATTAATGAAATTAACACTTGCATGTTTGCCTTCATGTCAAATTAAGAAGAGACAAAGGCATATATGTCTGTTTCTCAAAAACATATTTATGTTTATGTTGCGTTTAGAGAACCCTTCTTGATTACAAAAGTGTTGCAAAGTTTGTGAATTGAGGATGGTGGTTTCTGCAAATCGACTTTAGTTCATAATCCATGTTGGAAGTGTCAATAAATGACATTATTTTTCATGTGATTATTTGTGGTTAATTTAAACAATGAAATACACACTGTTACAAATATTTTAAGAATTCAGTTTCGTTAACATGATCCTTTGTCGAAATGTTTGCACTCTTTTCAGTGGTAGAGTTTGGGTAGGAATCGACTTGATGGCCTACATGTCAAAGAAGAAAAGTATTGGTCATGAATTTAAAATCAATACACATTATATATATATATATATATATATATATATATATATATATATATATATATATATATATATATAAGCACAAAAACCCAACAACACCCTACTTTCTTAAAGTGTCGGATCTGAGAAAATACAAGGCCAGTAAAGAAATTTATAAAATTCTGAACGCTACAAGAGCTGCAGGCATTAACCTGCACTCAGACGACATAGTGAACTCTCACAAAGTTGGCAAACCCATCAACAACCCGGGTAAACAAAGGCATGGACCGAGGCAGAGTATCGCTAGACTCAAATCAGTGGACACTAAATTCTATATTCTGAGAAATGCAGCGCAATTCAGGAAACAGGAAACAACGAAGATGATCTCTGTAAACGAGGACCTCACCAAGTACAGAACCCGCTTATTTTATTTGTGTCGGAAGCTGTGTCACGAAAAATCCTCAAAAATGCACGGACAACAAATGGTAAAATCACGGTCAAAGATCACAACGACAGAGCTTATCATATCCGTGATGAAACCGACCTCACCATGTTTGGCCATGTAATCACGTGATCAAGGACACGTAGAGCATACAGTGCCATTTCCGTGACTATTCAAAAGTAGAACTAATATTGTAATAAATACACAATTATCTAGTTATCTATTTATTACTAGTACTTTAAAACTTTTGTAATAATTTATTTATTAACAAAGGTACACTTTTATACAAGAAATTATATGTATCAAAACACTTGCTCTTCTTCCATGATTACAGATAAACTATAGATAAATTTCTTACTTTACTAGTTCAAGAAGCACATGATTTTTCTTTTAGTTTTAAAATCAACTTTATATTAATCAAAAAAAAAATCTTATTATTTTTTAAAATCAATATTATTTATTAAAAAAAAAAATTACATCCAAATATATTTTGATCTAAATTCAAAATCAAACGTCCAACTCTCTAAACCATACAAAATATATTTATCATGTGCATGTACAATCTTATTTCATATCAAATATGTATTGTTACAAGTTCCCTCGCTCTCAAGTAACCACACACCATGTACAAACTTCTCTCATCTCATGTTTATTTATTAACATTTTTCACTTGCCTGGTAGGCAACAAACACATTTTACCTACTGTGTACCAATTTGCCCTCCTTCGGTTTTGTACTATTGCCACAAATCCATTTTTTATTCATTGTTTTTCTGCAAAACCTTTTGTATTTGCAAACATTTATGGCAATATGTAATTGCCAAACCACTTACAACTTTTGTTATTACTCACTTTGTTATTTTTGCTATAATGCACCTTTTCATTAATTATTTTTGCTGTTTTGTATTCAAAATCCTTACTTTAATAAGTTTTTTGTATTTTTTGTCAATGACTTTTGAAGCATTGAAACACAATTGTCCCTTCTTGTTCTTATGTACACTTTCTGAACACTTAGCACTGCTTGTCTATTACGTACTATCACCTCCCAAATATCCACCCGATTGCGGAAATTATTCACACGTCTATATGACATGTTTCATTTTTGATAATGGGTAACTCAATAGAACAATACCGAGCCGCAATCGAAAGTTTTTATTTTGCTAGTGGTGGTGTATATAAACGTGCCTTTTTTCATGTTTCTATATTTGAATACTTATATATTTTGTCAGTGTCAACATATAAAGCATTTGTATATTGCTTACTGCTTATCAGCAATCATTCACTTTACTTTAATTTTTATTACCAATTTTTCACTTATATCCTTCTGTTGTGTGGAGATGTTGAGTTCAACCCCAGTCCTGAAGTTACTAATGTCCTTGATATTATTCATTTAAATATAAGAAGCATTAGGGACAAAATAGCCTATTTAAATACTTTTGTGCATGACTTTGATATCCTATGTTTTACCGAAACTCATCTAGACAATGCAATCCCTAATGAGGCTTTAATCTTAGATGGTTTTAGTTGTATTTTACGCAAAGATAGAAACTCTTTCGGAGGCGGGGTCATGATTTATTTGTCAAATATGCTACAGGCTAATCGCCGTTACGAATTTGAACCCCCTAACACCGAATGTATCTGGATTGAAATAGATAATTATATTTTCCCGCGTTTCGTTAGTAATAGCGGGAAAATGTTGTATTGACGGTACAGTATATTGTACAGGTAGAATGGAATGATCCATTATTAGCCAATAGAATGCGAGTTAGAAAAACAGGTTTTCGAGCTGCAATTCAGGTATTCACTTCTAGCCGCCGTTCGTCACGAGATAGACGAAACTTAATGGATAATTAACTCTTATGTTTTCATCCATGCCATGCAAAGGTTAAACATTTACAAATAAGTTGTGAGGTCCGTTCACAAACCCCTACATCCAGCGGCACTTGGCAACGGACACAGGTTTTCTAGAGTTTTTTTTGCGATTTTCATCGTTTTATTTCTAGTTTTTCCCTGGCCGGCCCTGATGCTATATAGAGGGGATTTGAGGTATATTTAAAAGTATTGTTATTTATGTATTGCTCATATTCTGTATATGGAGTTGGAAGGTTATCTTAATTTTTGTATATAGGAAAACGCCTTGTTTTTCTGCGAATTGTGTATTTAAAATACAATAAATTACGGGCGTCCAGCAATCACGACTGGCTGTCAGGCAATGTATGTTAGTGTTATGTTTTTGGTGTTAAAATGTAGTATAGTTAATACCCTTACCTGTAATTACTTTTTATGTTGTATATATCGTCCTCCTAATTCTGATGGTAGATTCTGGACCAATTTGGCGTGGTCCATTGAAAAAGTCCAAGAAAACCCCCAGAAAAATCATAATTGTAGGAGATCTCAACGTAGACTTTTTAAATATCCCACATAATCATCCAATCCGAGATATACTGTCCAGCAATAACCTTGTAAACAAAATATGCGAACCCAAGAGAATCTCGAACACCACGCGCACACTCATTGACCCCATTTTAACTTCGTCGTGGAATCGGGCACTCTCGGGGTAGAGTCTTCACTCAGTGATCACAAAGCCACATATATCTCAGTCTCGTTAAAATATAATCTAAAACGCGCTTATAAACGCAAAGTTTGGGTATACAAAAATGCTGATATAGATAAGCTAAATACATTAGTAAAAGCTTATGATTGAAAACTAATTATTAATTACTCTAACTCAATAGAACTTGCGACGAAAAAATTTTGTGATCAATTTTTATTCTTTGTGCGAGAATGTATTCTTGAAAAAACATTTACAATTCGTCCTAACGATAAACCGTGGTTTGACTCTGTTATAAGGAAAACAATTCGGACTAGAAACCGATTACGTCAAAAAGCTTTAAAATCAAAAAAGGAAGAACATTGGACAGATTATAAGAAAGTTCGAAATATGGTAAACAACATGAAAAAACACGCTATTCTAAACTACAACAATAACATTGAAACGTATTTAAACGACTACTCAAAAAATAATAACAAATTATATTGGAAACTAGTTAAAGAGGTCTTCCATGTTAAAGCAGATAATGAAATTCCACCCATACAATTTACTTCTGATAATGGTTTCAATATGGTAGCATTTTCGGATAAAGAAAAAGCAGAAGTTTTAAACAAATATTTTTCTTCAATTTCAAATATCGATGACTCAAGCCACAATCTGCCAAATGCACACTCTTTAAGCAATGACAGTCTAAATGATATCCTTATTGAAGAGCAAGAAATCATAGATATAATTTCCACCCTCCCTGTAAACAAAGCTATTTGGCCCGACTCTATAAGTCATAGGATGCTAAAATCAACATCACATACCATTTCTAAACCACTCTGTATGCTTTTCAACAAATCTTTGCGTGAAAAATCCTTTCCAAATAACTGGAAGGAGGCACATATTCTTCCTCTTTTAAAAAAAGACGACCCTTCTTTGTCTAGTAATTATAGACCTGTAGCTCTTTTAAGCTGTGTAAGCAAAGTTATGGAAAGAATACTTTTTAAACATGTATACAATTTTTTTCACAAGAACAACCCATTTTACAAATATCAAGCAGGTTTTTTACCCGGTCATTCTACAGTTTTCCAATTATTGGATACTTATCATACTATTGTAAAAAGTATTGATGATGGAAATTTTTGTTGTATGTTCTTTGATCTATCTAAAGCATTTGATAGAGTTTGGCATAAAGGTCTTTTATTTAAACTACAGACATACGGGATCAGAGGTAATATTTTCCAATGGTTTACTAATTACTGTCTTGTCGTAGCCAAAAAGTTATGTACAAAGACAATTTGTCTTTAAGTGCAAGTTTAAATGCAGGGGTATCCCAAGGCTCTGTTCTTGGACCTCTATTATTTTTAGTCTATGTTAATGATGTTGCGGAAAATATGATGTCTTTCTGCAGATTATTTGCTGATGATAACTCAATTCAACATTCATCTAAGAATTTAAGAGAAATTGAATTTACGATAAATCATGACCTTCGTGTTCTAGATGAATGGTCAAAAAATTGGTTGTTACAATTTAATCCCTCTAAAACTTAATCTGTATTTTTTTCATTGACTGATCCTCCTAAATTATTCTTTCAACATTGTCAGTTGGAGTATGTGCCAGTGCACAGACATCTTGGATTGTTTGTTTCAAGCGATATGGGTTGATCTCATTATATAAATACAATAACAAGTACGGCTTACAAAAAACTAGGACTTCTTAAAAAAAGTTACATTAGGAAGAGACATTCTTTTCAAAATGTATACTACTTTCATAAGACCAGCTTTAGAATATGCGTCTGTTGTTTGGGATGGATGTACTTCATCCGATAGTGATATGCTAGAAAAAGTCCAATTATGTGCAGCGCGAATTATTCCTGGCCTTCCTATACTAGCGTCTAGAGATTCTTTGTATTTAGAAACTGGTTTAGAACCTCTGTCTTTTAGAAGAGCAACCTCTAAACTAATTACTATGTACAAAATTCATAATAATGAGGTTCCCAGTATCTAAAAGATACAATACCTAATAAAACAAACAAAAAGTCCACGTACAATCTCCGTAATGGAGACAACTATGCAGTACCAAAATGTAGACTTGAACTTTATAAAAAATCATTCCTTCCAGATGCTGTATCAATGTGGAATTCTCTTAGTATTGAATCAAGACAGGCTTCTTCAATTAAACAATTCCGTAAAAGTATTAGCTCTAATAATATCAATAATTCTAAATCACCTATATATTTTTCATATGGTTCTCGTTTCCTGAAAATAATTCATTTCAGAAATGAACATCACTTTTGAGCTGTTCATGGTCAGTATGAACGGATTTGGATTTGAGGCAAATTCTGTGAATCGCGCTAGCGATTCACAGAGAATTTGCCTCAAATCCAAATCCGTTCATATTGACCATGAACAGCTCAAAAGTGATGTTCATTTGTTATATTTATATTCATTTACTAAAACATCGTTTGTTTACATTGCTTCTATTTTGTTGCATAAAACGAACTCCTAGCCTCTGTCACAGTAGTTATTGTGACGATCTCAACACATAGACATGACGTCACATTTGGTCTCACCCTGCCTTTTATCAACATTGCAAGTTGCTCGGTATTTTGGAGGTAGGAGACCGCAAGATTGGGATGATAATCCACGTAAGTTTACAATCTTAATCCAAAGGTGTGACTTGCGAGATCTTTGTAACATGTTCTATTTTTTTTTTTCAACCATTACGCTCTCTCAGTCGTGTGCTTTAAGCTATTTCATAATCCGTTCATAGTCAATGTGAACGGATTGTGTCGCGTGCTGAAATTGGTTGGTTCATAGAGGAAAATGCGATTTGTAATATAAATATACCAAACTAAGACATGCATGTGTTCTGAATTATGATCTGTATAGACGCAATATTGTTGATTCCCCGTTGTGTATACCTAATTGGTATTGAAATGGTCCTTGAAGTTTTGAGAACAAGTCTTCAAACGATTGCATGTTTGCTTCTTGTAGTTTTTGTAAATTATCCTTCAGCGTTGTAGATTGATGGAATTCGGGTTTTGCTGTAAATATCAGAAACCTATCTACAAGTCCATCTTCTCCGTTTAGATTTGCCAACTCGGAAAGGAAGGGATGAGGCTGAATCATTTAACACATCGACATAGATGTTTGGGTAAATCCTCGAGTACCTATCATCTATCCGATGAAGCAGAAGCCTTATACACCGATATGATCGAATAGTACCTGTCCTTCATACAGCAGAAATATACCGAAACTGAAGGTATGTATGAAAAATTTAATTCTTAACAACTGCAATAAATTGAGATTGATGTTTTCCGCCACACTCAACAATTTTTCAGTTATCTTGTGGCGCCCAGTTCTTATTGGTGGAAGAGAGAACCCAGATACAATATACCTTCCGAAAGTAAACCGTGAAACTTTCTCACTTGCCGACGCAAGCGGGAATCGAACCGGCGTAGACAGAGGTGAGAGGCCGTGTGATTTTGAGCGCGATGCTCTAACCACTCGGCCACGGAGGCAATCAATTGAGTTGTCAATAATCTTTTATATAAAATATTGTACAATTGGTATTTATTTATCAAAATATTATTGATAAAAATAAACAATCATACATATTAATTTATTATTTCATTGCAACATTTATTTAAACACACACACACACACACACAGTTGGGTTGTCAGTTTGCCGTTAATGTCTACTTTCAATAAAATATCTAAGTATGAAGCAGAAGTGGACGACTCTGCGGTGTCCTTTATTTCGAGGTCACAGGGATATATCAAATCGACATATGAATGAAAGCTATCATTGTTAATAGACAAAACGTCATCGATATATCTAAAAGTGGAATTGAAGGTCACAGCGAGAGAAGTTTTTAAATAAATTCTGCTTCATATAAATATTAAAAACAGGTCAGCTAACAAAGGAGCACAATTCGTGTCCATGGGAATTCCAACAGACTGTTGGAAGACCTGATCACCAAAGACCACGAAGATATTGTCAATGAGAAACTCTAGCATATTTTTAATTCAACTTCAGAGTAATTGTGCGTGGAATCAGAGTGGTGTTTAACAAAGTAAGTTTTTGAATGACTGATCACTAGATATGAATATTTCCATTTTCCGTTTTTGTTGAAGAAACAACTGTCTATGATGTCAAAAAGTCTAGTCTTTAATTTATCGTGAGGAATGGTCGTGTAGTGTTGAAAAGTCATAGGTTTTAATGCTATTGTTTTGGGGAAAATTCTATGATTTCAAGTTTACTAAAAGTTCTTTAGAATTTTTTAGAATCCACATTTGATTAACACCACTTCTGGCATATGTAGTCGCACAGTAAGTTTGAAGTTTCTCCTTCACAGCTGTTAACATTTTCGTGAGGAGCAAAGATAGGGGCTTGGTAGAGCACTTACTGGATCCAGCAATGTATCTTTGTTTGTAAGGGTTTTTATGTAGTTTAGGAATTCAGTATAGGTACGGTAACTCATATTCATTCGACCCATTGACTGGAATATTAAATGTGTCTAAAACTGAAGCATGGTGTTGAAGAATTTCATCTTTTGAAAGGGCAGTTGAAGTATAAGTATGATTACCAAAAGTGGAATTAATGCCAAGTTATACAAGCTATACAAGGAAATCTCTTCGCAGCGGTACAGCATTTTTCTGTAAGTAATTGATTGAATGGAATATATTGATGTATATAATTTATTAAATTTTATTATCTAATTTGTAGAGAAAGTCGGGGGAGGGGGGTTACTAGATATCCTTTCCTTACTTTTAAATTTAAACTTATTGTAGTTTTGAAATAAAATATAATAACATTTTTATCATGTAGATATATATATATATATATATATATATATATATATATATATATATGTATATGACAAAATGTGATGTAATAGATATATATTAAATGTTGTTATTTTCAAATTGAAAAAATTCAATAAAAGAATGTATTTTTAATTTCAGAGAAGCCGACTGCGACTAACAGTTTTGATGCAGATGGTGTACTTCTTTGCTATGGATTTTCAAATATACGAAAGTGAGAAATTATTGCCAGAAGTTGACCACAAATAATCATGTAGATTGGTACTCTTGTTTCCGTGATGTCTGTTCCAGTGCCTTGTTAAAAAATCCCATAAAATTAGGATCGGATATGAACCCCAACATCATCGTAATAGATGAAAGTCTTTTTGGAAACAAGAGATGTTTGTAAAACATATGCCCCCCATGGTGCAAAATTGAAAAGGGTTATACACACACATCATTTAATTGATAGTAGTATCATCAATTCAAAATATTGAACAGACAATATATTCCTATGTCAAGAGTGGATTGACCATGTGACCTAAAAATCAATAGGGGTCATCTACGCCTTATGCTGTACCAGTATACCAAGCTTGGTGTCAATCAAGCAAATAATTCTTTATATATAGGAGACAATATATTACTATGTTCAGTTCAATTATTGACCTTTGACCTCAAAATCAATAGGGGTCATCTTCTCCTAAAGATATACCAGTGTACTAAGTTTGATGTCTGTCAAGCAAAGGGTTCTCAAGATATTGAGCGGACAGTATATTACAATGTCCAATTTGACCCTTGACCTTTAAATATGTGACCCCAAAATGAATATGGGTCATTTTCCCCTGAAGATGTACCAGTGTACTAAGTTTGATGTATGTTAAGAAAAGGGTTCTCAAGATATTGAACGGACAGTATATTCCTATGTCCAGTTTGACCCTTGACCCTATGGCCTCAAAATCAATAGGGGTCATCTACTCCTTAGGATGTATCAGTGTGCCAAATTTGATGTCTGTCAAGCAAAGGGTTCTCAAGGTATTGAGCGGACATTATATTCCTATGTCCAGAGTAGATTGACCTTTGACCTGAAAAACAATAGGGTCTTCTTTTACTCATAACCAACCCACATATGAAATATCATTATTATCAAGTGAATGGTTCTCAAGATATTGAGCGGACAACATGTGGCCTACCGACCGACCGGTGCAAACCAATATGCCCCTCTTCTTTGAAGGGGGCATAAAATGAAGAAATACCATCGAGGGACAGGCACTCGGAAGTATTCGGTTTTTGGAATTGTGGAGAGAAATACAAGGAATTCTGTGGAAAGAAGGAACAAAGATACATTAATTCCCATCATACAGAAGTACGTGGAAAATGGATCAACTATATTTTCGGACATGTGGGCAGCCTACAATAATTTAGAAGGATTTCAACACAAAGTTGTTAATCATTCGATTGAGTTTAAAAGTGATGGATGCTGCTCGAACACAACTGAGGGTTTGTGGTAAAGTTAAAAATCAAGAAAATGAAGGGTGTACTACCGTCACGTTTGATGTATGGGAACACTTCTAGTATGCCGGTCCCCAAAATACGGCGGTAAAAATAAGTGCCGCCGAAGGCGGTATATTATATATATACGATCGCGTTAGCGATCGGTAAAATCCTTAAAACGGCCAAATATCGCAAAATTAAGGCCAAAATTGAATTCCTAGCGTGAAATGAAGTTTAAAAAACTGTTTTTTAAATTTAAAAATGAAAAGAAATCTCTCACGTTTTCAATTTGTCATCACAATCTTATTAGTTGTTTGGGTGGAAAAGTATCTCGTGACACCATAATAAATATTCATGAGATACGTCAGAATTTAAGGTGAGTGACGTAAGTAAAATCAGCTGTGTTTGTAAATATGCCGTTAAAATTGAAGGATATATACAGAAAATGTTTTGATTTAACCACTATGATCAATTGGTTGATTGAATTGAGCGTTTTAGTCGATCTAGAAGGTCTTACATGCAGTAAATGTGGAAGTGGTAAATTCGGACTGCGTGAAGATTCTACCTCTTCAAGCGATGAGCACGTTTGGAGATGTTCAAACAAGAAGTGCCACAAAAAAGTGTCTATCAGGATTGGAAGTTGGTTTAAAAACCATAAATTGACAGAGAAGATTATTTTGATCACATATTTTTGGGTGTACAAGGTAAGCGAATCATGTGTACGTCACGAATTTGACATTGTGTGCCTGACAGTAGTAGACTGGTTTAATTATTCCCACGAAGTGTCCACCTGTATCTTAGAAAAAGACTCGGAGGGCCTGGGAAAGTCGTTGAAATAGACGAATCGAAATTTGGAAATAGAAAGTTCCATAAGGTGGACGGTGTTTGGGTTTTTGGGGGGATAGAAAGAGAGACAAAACGGTTGTTTTTGTTGTTGTTTTTTTTTTATACTACAGTTGAAGATAGGTCCCGTGACACTTTACTTGCAATTATTAAAGAAAATATTTTACCTGAAACTATTATCATAAGTGACCGTTGGAAGGCGTACGATATCTTAGACAAGGAAGGATTTGAACACCTGAAAATTAACCACTCGTTACATTTGGTAGACTTGTCACAGTTTAATAAACCTCATGACATTGGCGAGTGAATCATTGGCGTTAATGAAAATGTGTTGTATGTTTTTAGATATTAGGCATGTTATAGGAGGATGTAGTTTGTGTATATGTAATTATGTAAATTTTTGCCATAAAAATTATGAAGGGATCTAATTATATCAAATAAATACATATGTGTAACACGTTGAAAGGAAATTCACGACGACATTAAAAAAATGTAGTAAATGTTTAAGATTTGTGTTTTGTTATTTGGCAAAATTTATTTAGTGTCGACTGGTGATCTCACAGTTGCAATTTAATTGTTTATATGTATCAGGAAGTGTAAACTGGATGATCCATTGATAGCTGTCGACCTGCCGACAGCTATTTAAAAAGAAATTTACATGAAGGACAAAGGGTCAAAATAAAGAATAGCTGTCGACCTGCCAAAACACAAACACATAGACCTACTTTTAGATGAATAGAACCCAATCACAGCTATATAATTCATCATCCGCCGTATTATGGAACTACATGTCCGTTAATTCTACTTGATCCGGCATTTGGATTTTATTTCTTCGTTTATTGTTACCTAGGATTTACACAAGTTCACATGCATGTTGTACAAATGTGCACACTTATCGTCATGGTAATCCGAGATTATACAAAATGTCAGGCGTTTCATATTGTCATCATCTAACAGGTCTCAGTGTATTTTATATGAATTAATAAAAGAACAGAAAACAACGTATATCGCGGAAGTTCCAAACAGAAAATTGACAGCTGTTGCGTATATGTATGTCGTATCCAGAATTTTTGTCTTCATACATTGGAACCAAGTGGCTGCCATCTGTTTATGGAAGGTGAAGATAACAAACAGTGATCAATCTCATAACTCCTACAAGCAATGCAAAATACAGAGTTGGGAAAACACGGACCCCTGGATACACCAGAGGTGGGATCAGGTGGCTAAAAGGAGTGAGCATCTCCTGTCGACCGGTCACACCCGCCGTGAGCCCTATATCTGGTGTTTTAATCAACGTAATTATTGTATAATTTTCAACACTTCTACTAATCTATACTGTATTCAGAAATACATTTATAGAGATACTTATCATTTTACATCAACATCAATTCATGCATGCACTTAGTACCTTTCTTCGTTAATAGACAATAATATCCTATTGTACATTATCAGTCTTATCATTCCGGATGTTCCTGTTCTGCGTATAGTCAGTTTTTAAATCGGGGTAAGCTACTGACAAACAAGTTGATGGTACATGCAGGGGTTTCAACAGTCTCGATTGAAGTCAGTATTTCGCAAATTCTGTGGTCGTTATAATGATCTAGTTCATCAATACAACCTATCATTGGGTCAAATGCTGTCTGACGTGTTTCATACCGATTGTTAAGCCGTTCTTGGCACACTGATTTTAACTGTGAATAACTCCGTTTACCTGATCAGGATATAGGGATCACGGCGGTTGTGACCGGTCGACAGGGGATGCTTACTCCTCCTAGGCACCTGATCCCACCTCAGGTGTGTCCAGGGGTCCGTATTTGCCCAACTATCTATTTTGTATTGCTTGTAGAGTTATGAGATTGATCACTGTTCCTTATCGTCACCTTTCATTCATTTCTTCTAAGTACTATAGAGTACATTTTATATCCATAAGATGCAATTCAAGAAATAATCTGAATCATGCATAATTTCCAGGCTAAAGTGGTGTCCCTAGTACACAGGCTAAGCATTAAGAATGATATGCGAGTGCAAAGTGTCAACAATTTCGCAGCGAGGAAGTTTGTAGACTTTGGATCGCAAACAAAAGTAAAGGTTTATATATACATGTATATAATTTTGATGATTTCAAATTCTTTTAGCTTTGATTTTGGACCCTACTAGAGATAACATAAAATTGATAATCAAATTTTAACTAAATTGAATGCAGTTGCTGTCCGGGGAAAAAGATGCTGGAAATCTTGAGTGTTCAGAAACATGAGAAAGAACTATTCTCGAGATTCTCCCCAGTCCTGAACAGTACCATTGAACAAACTACAGTTGATTTGGTGAGTAACATAACTAACAATTTAATTTTAAAGTTACAACATACATCAGTACGAATGTTCTATAGTTTTGTATGTAATTTGTACACATTAGTGCAAACCATTTCAGAGACGAACGCAAGGTATTCAGGATTGACTGATTGCTGTTTTCCTCCACACTCAACAATTTTTCAGTTATCTGATGGCGCCCAGTTTTTATTGGTGGAAGAGAGAACCCAGATACAATGTACCTGGGAAGAGACCACCGACCTTCCGAAAGTAAACGGGGAAATTTTCTCACCGGTGCGAGCGAGATTTGAGCCCGCACCGAGAAGAGGTGAGAGGCCGTGTGATTTTGAGCGCGATGCGCTAACCACTCGGACACGGGGGCCACTCAAGGCATTAAAAAAAGAAGGAGCGAGGATTCCACTTCTAATGATTTCTGGTCTGAGTTTAAGACATTCAGAAGGACCATGGAGGAGGACCAGGATCCATTGAAGTGGGAAAGGCTAACGGCCGGAGAAGAGAAAAGGATTGAACGATAACACTGTCATATGACGATCGTGTGCAGGATTGGATAAAGCAAGATGGCAGACGGCAGCTCCAATCAAAGGTAGGCTCTTAAAACTCTTCATTTTACTGACTTATTAGACTATGAATTTAAAACACTGCCTGGCCAGGGAGGCTTCATTAAGTTGATTAGTCATTGGAATTCTTACTCATGTACACGTACAAACGTAAATTCATTGATCGAAGTTGACGATGTTGTCTCGATCGAACTCGAAGCGGGCGACGATGTTTCTAATCAGGTTTTAAGAAAGATGATTTCTGTAAAATAGACTATACACTTATCTTTTAATGAAAACTTGAACCAGTGTACGTGATTTGTCCCTTAAATCGCATTGGTTAAATAAATGACTTGAACATTTGCTTAGGTGCAATATGGTCGTTTTTCCACGATAAACGTGCCGGATTGGACCTCGATTTTGGTTCTGGATTGGACCCTTTCTTAAATGCATGCATTTTTCTTCTTCTTACAGATCCAGCCAAGAGCGGACTTCATAAAGGATAAAAGTTCCAAGCGAATGAAGTGTGTTATATTCAATGTCTTCTACTAAAAAATGGTTTTGACTTGGAGCAAGGAACTATCAGTAAGCCGGAAGAGTCAGCTTCAAAACATTTAAGTGTTTGGGAATTTCACCATGCACATGAATCTGAAGTTCTGCCACACGCTAGAAGGAGTCTTCTTCTTGAGGATCAATATGTTGAAAAGTCTTCATGCTGCAGAAACAAATACATTTATATTGTATATACACAAGTACCTACCATGTTCGATTTCCAACCACTTAACATTTGTGATATCTGCATAGAATTATTAAAATTGAGCATGGATTGACGTATAATCATCTCTCCAGGCATAATGGTTTACATTTCACAAAGCTGTTCGATGACAATAAAGACAATAAGATGTTGAGGTGCTACTTAATTATCTGTCCACATCCACTTGTACCTTTCATATGTTTACTTCTGCTAGAACCAGTTTTGATTATTAAAGCGGGATGTATTATCTTTGGAAAAATTTCCCTATCATTTTAATTCTAATTATTTTAAGTGCATATGTCATGCATGATATCGAGCAGCTCACTTACAAGGATAATTACTTACTGTATAAGTGTTTGTTGGAATGTAGTGAATATCAGCTTTTTGTGTTTTAAAACTTCATTTCTTGTTGTTACTTGGAATCCAACCTCATAGTGTATATAATGACGAAGAAAATAAAAAGATATGCTTTCAGAAATTCGCAATATTATCCTTTAGCTGGGAATGTGAATCTAAATGAAAAGCAGTCATGTCCATTGTGGAGTTTTTCCTCAGGGGATGCTTACTCCTCCTAGGCACCTGATCCCACTTCTGGTGTGTCCAGGGGTCCGTGTTTGCTGAATTATCTATTTTGTATTGCTTGTAGGAGTTACGAGATTGATCACTGTTCGTTATTTTCACCTTTTACTCAGATGAGAGGTTACTCTTCAATACAGGTTGTCTCTAGTTCTTACAGTTCCATAAAAACGCAATAACATTGAAATATATTGAATAACAAGTAATAATTAAGAACACTGCTTGTTCAATAATATATGAAATTAACATATGTAAAAATCAATGAAAAAGAAAGAACTCCGTAAAAACAAAGCATTATAATGTAACAATAATTTTTACATATTGTGCATAACGGATATATAAAAAGGCTGCCTTGGCACATATATGCAACTTTTGTATTCGGAAAACAATGTAAAATTTTTCTTCCAAAGCTGAAGAATCCCGTGGGGATCCGGGTTAGAAAAGGTCCCCAGTACTCCTTGCTTGTAGAAGGCGACTAAATGGGGCGGTCCTTCGGATGAGACCGCAAAACCGAGGTCCCGTGTCACAGTAGGTGTGGCAGCACGATAAAGATCCCTCCCTGCTCAAAGGCCATAAGCGCCTAGCATAGACCTAAATTTTATAGACCTTCACCTTCAGTGGTGACGTCTCCACATGACTGAAATATTCAATCAATCAACCAAAGCTAAAGAAAGTTACATTTGTCTTCTGTGGAGGAGGAATATATGCCACCAGAGCTCTGGATTTGTTTCCTGGTGATATTATATTAGAGCACCACTATTGCATCCCGTGGTCGAGTATGGTGATGGAAACTGCCAGTGCCCTTTCATATAACACTGAAGAACATCATTAGGATCTGAAGGTCATTAGTAGAAAATGAAGAAAAGTACCTGAGCAAAGACTATACGGAAGCACAGAATATGGTTTAGTCTCGGTTTGCTGTTTTCAGAACAGTATTCAGGGAAAAAACCTGACACGAACGGCAATTAAAAGAATATATCGTGCTGAAGTGCTTAGTTTGTGTTAGATGTTATGGTTTTCGGGTCTTGTTGTACGGGATTCCAACACTAGTTATTGACACAGTACTGATGTATATAGTCTAGTAAACTAAGAGCACGTACATTTTGTTGAAGTAAATAATGTCTAAGCATGAAAGGTGAAGATAACGAACAGTGATCAATCATACAATATGTGCAGATTTAATGAATTAAACATTTCTCCAACTCCCCAATAGTCGTCCACTTGCCTGCACAAGACGTGGGAGAAACACTGTCAAAGCTGGCCTCAGCTCTGTTAGCTTGGAGCTGCTGGTAGCTCCGACCTGCTGATCACAGATCTGGCTCCAGGAGACACTGGTGGTGCCCGCTCACTTTCTGGATTTTTTAAAGTTACTATGGTTTCCGGGTGTTGCTGAACCGGATCCCAACACCAGGTATTGACACAGTACTTGATGTATTGTACACCAAGGGCATGGTTAAATGGTTGTTCATATGAAGACGTCACCACTGCCGGTTTAGGGCTACAAAAGGATGACACAGCAATTAGAGTTGGCCCCCTTTGCCGTGGCCAATAAAAGCAATTCTACTGTACAAAAGTTAAGATTTTATACACAGAGGCCACAGCCGATGGTTTCTAAACATTTTTAGTAAAAGGTAAGGATAACGAACGACGATCAATCTCGTAACTCCTATAAGCAATACAAAAAAGACAGTTTGGCAAACACGGACCCCTGGACACACCAGAGGTGGGATCAGGTGCCTAAAAGGAGTAAGCATCCCCAGTCGACCGGTCACAACCGCCGTGAGCCCTATATCCTGATCAGGTAAATGGAGTTATCCGTAGTCATAATCAGTGTGCCAAGAACGGCCTAACAATCGGTAAGAAACACGTCAGACAGCATTTGACCCAATGATAGGTTGTATTGACGAACTAGATCGTTATAACGACCATGAAGTTTGCGAAATGCTGACTTCAACCGAGCCGGTTTACCCTGTACCATCAACTTGTTTGTTAGTAGTTTGCCTCGATTTAAAAACTAACCATACGCAGACAAGCCCTTGCATATCGAATCATTTGAGAGATGCATGTATAAACACCATATGCAGGTGGTAATGGAATATTGCTACATAAATATGGGAAGTTGACGAGAGAGAAGCTGAAATCATCCCGTTTGTCATACAGTTGAGTTGTTAGTTTGCCGTTGATGTCTAGTTTCCATAAAATATCTAAGTATGAAGCAGAAGTGGACGACTCTGGTGTCTTTTATTTCGAGCTCACAGGGATATATCGAATTGACATATGAATGAAAGTTATTGTTAATAGTCGAAACGTCGGCGATATATCTAAATGTCGAATTGAAGGCCACAGCAAGAAATTTTTTCTTCTCACGTAGAAGTTTTTGAATAAATTCTGTTTCATATGAATATAGAAATGTAGGAGTTATGAGGTTGATCACTGTTCGTTATCTTTGGTCAAATGCTGTATGACGTATTTCCTTATAGGAGATTGGTCACTAATATTCATTATCTTACATTCCACCCTCCTTTTTTATCATTTATGTACGGTTTTATTGCTTGACTCACTGATTCACCGTGATTTAATTTGTTTCGTGCGAAATAAGCGTACGACCCATCTTAATTCGATTCGGCCTTGAATTTCAACTTGAATTTTCTACAATATTACATATACAAGTATAATGTTTCGGCGTTTAGTTTCGACCTTGAATTTTTTCGATCTTGAATTAAACGTCGCGGTGGCCTAGAGGTTAGAGCGTTCGCCCCGCGTGCTGAAGGCCGGGATTCGCATCCCGACCGCGACCAGGGGTGGATCCAGAAATTGTGGGTACGGGGGGCGCCACTTTATGAGGCAGAGGGTCTGGGGGCCGTCTTGAGGCCCCCAGTGGGTCCAGGGCGGAGCCCTGGTGAGGGCTCAGGGGGCGAAGCCCCCGAAAGCTCCTGGATTTTACAGGTTTTATAGAGCTTGAAATGTGTCTCCCATTTAGTCATTTGTACTATTTTTTATTAAGTTTTACAAGGTGAAGTTATTAAAAAAAAAATGACGCAAATTTTAAGGGTTTTTGGAAAAAAATAAGGTCTCCCAATACAGTATTTCAAGAAATCAAAAGATTTTATTTATTTCTTCGGGAGTGGAAGTTTTTTTGTTTTTGTTGTTTTGTTTTTGTTGTTGTTTTTTTTTTTTTTTTGCTTCTTTTATCGTTTGGTACATTTTTCTAAACAAGATATCACGATTTAACTTAAATTTGAAAATTTTAAAAGACCACTGGCGACAGACCGAAGTCGTTAAAACAGGTAGTGACAATTTCTCTTGCCAAACGATCGGCATCAGGTCCTTGGAGATGACCTTGAAAACGGATATCCCGTGTCACAGTAGGTGTGGCACGCTTTCTGATCAATGGCCGTAAGCGCCAAGCAAACGTCTGAATTTGAAGCCCTTCACCGGTCTGTGTGACGTCTCCATTTGAGTGAAATATATGGAGAGGGATGTTAAATAAGATACAATCAATCAATCGACCATGAATTTGCAAGTTGTAGCATTATTGTATTAATTCATGTAATTATGTCCTCTAAAACATTCATTCATTCAAATCCCTTTTTGGTAGACGCTTTAATGTTATTTGATGAAAGGTGGAGATAACAAACAGTGAAGTGAGGAAGTTCATTGCTTAACAATGCCTTACATGATATGAATGCTATGTATTACTGATGGGCAATCAGACGAAAACCACCTATAAAATCATTCTTACATGGATACACATAATTGATTAAAAATTGATGATAATAGGTTTTTTTTAAAGATATCATTTCCTTAAATTCCTTTCTGTTTTTAATTACCGGTCGCAATAGCTGTGGTAGAGCGTTCGCTTTACCGGCAGTGGTGACGTCTCCATATGAGTGAAATATTCTCTCGAGAGACGTTAAACAATATTCAATCAATAAATCGTAACCGAGAGGTCGCAAGTTCGAGCCCCGTTCCTGCCATGGCCGCGTCAAACCTAAGACGTTAAAATAGGTAGTGATTGCTCCTTCGCCAAACGTTCGGCATTTCATAGTGAGAATCACTGGTCTTTCGGATATGACCTTAAAAACGGAAACAGGCGTTGCCACGATAAAGAACCCTTACTGCTATGGCCCTGAGCGCGAGGGATAGGTCTGAATCTGAATTCAAAAGGGGCATAACTCTCAGACAATTACTGATTGTATCTTGTTTAACGTCCCTCTCGAGAATTTTTCACTGATATGGAGACATCACCAATACTGATTAAGGGCTTCAAATGCAGGCCTATGCTAGGCGCTTACGGCCATTGCACAGCGAGGGTTTTTTATCGTGTTATACATAATGTGACGCGGGACATCCGTTTTCAAGGTCATCTCCCAGGACACGACATCCACACCTCCATGATGGCAAGTTTGGCGATGGAAATGTCACTACCTGTTATAATCACTTAGGTCTGTCGCAGCTGTGATTCGAACCCCGGCGAATGTTCTACCTGTTGACCACTACGACGGTTAAATTATTGAATCCGAATTTCCTAGGAATATGCACATGAAAGTCGAATATAACGAACAGTGATCAATCGCATAACTCCTATAAGCAATACAAAATAGACAGTTGGGCGAACACGGATTGTGGGTGGGATCAGGTGCATAGGAAGAGTAAGCATCCCATGTCGAACGGTCACACCCGCCGTGAGCCCTATATCCTGATCAAGTAAACGGAGTTATCCGTAGTTAAAATCAGTGTGCCAGGAATGGCCTAACAATCGGTATGAAACACGTCAGACAGCATATGACCCAATGACAGGTTGTATTGACGAACTAAATCTTTATAACATGTAAACAGTGTGTCCTTATAGGGGCATGGACATGATTTGAGCGGGTTGTATCAATGAGTCATTAAATTTAATGTGATTGATTGATGTTTTCCGCCACACTCAACAATTTTTCAGTTATCTGGTGGCGCCCAACTTTTTATTGGTGGGAGAGAGAACACAGATACAATGTACCTGGGAAGAGACCACCGACCTTCCGCAAGTAAACTGTGAAACTTTCGCACTTACCGGCGCAAGCGGGATTCGAACCCGCGCCAACAGGTCAAAGGCCGTGTGATTTTGAGCGAGATGCTCTAACCACACGACCACGGAGGCCCTAATTTGATATGACATTAACCTAATAAGTTATTAAATCCTTAATGTGACATTAGTTAATGGATTCATTAAATACCGTTGTATAAAAACGTATATTAAACTCACATTAGTTAATGTGTATTAATGTATGAATCCATTCTGGATAATGTATGCACAAGTAAGTTTGCTTTGGTGTAATTGGCAACACACCTTATTGAAGATGTAAATTTATTTTTAAAAATACAAAATAAACATGGATGAGGAGGCCCTGGTTCAAATCCTGGGAGCAGAGTACTTGTGGTCAGCACTTATCATGCAATGAAATCAATTATCGACCGACATATATGAAAAAAGTTCATGAAATAGTAACAGCCAGAAAGGGTTTCATACCCACATGAAAGACTGTTTTCTTCTGCTACCACCATTGTACAGCTTTTGAACCTTTCAAAAGGATTGTAATGTATGTGTTGATAAGTTAAGGCGCTGTTACAGAATAAAAATAAAACTTGTATCCATCGAGAAGTCCTGGTAGCTCTCTGGGTTGACATTCATGGTAGGACCAACAATTAGTCTATTGTGGAGATATATTAAGGTCATTTAAATAATGAATTTGAAAAAGACATACTCGTACCATGGAAACTGATCAATTGCCATGTCGATGATATCATAGTTGTAATAACCTTAGGATAATATAGATCTCATTACATTGTACATGATTATAATGAACAATATACCTGTGTTACAGTTTATTAACTCTGTGTTTTGTTTTTAGGATGTCAATGGTTATACAGAAGTATAACACTTTGTTTAACCAAACAATCAATGATCTAAAACCGCTGCACAAAAGGCACTGGAATAATTGTGCTGGCTATTTTGCCAACAGGATATGGAAAAAGTTTAATTTATGAACTGTTACCATTTTATCACTTAGAACAGACTAATCAAGCAGCAGTTGTTCTCATCCTGGAGCCACTCAATGTAATCATTGAGCAGCAGATACATAAACTGAGAAATGTTTCGTTCTTCTTGAAAAAGAATACCGATTGTTTGATTGAATATTGTTTAACGTCCTTCTCGAGAATATTTCACTCCTATGGAGACGCCACCACTGCCGGTGAAGGGCTGCAACATTTAGGCCTATGCTCGGCACTTATGGCCATTGAGCAGGGAGGCATCTTTATCGTACCACACCTGCTGTGACACGGGGCCTCGGTTTTTTCGGTCTCATCCGAAAGACCGCCCCATTTAGTCGCCTCTTACGACAAGCAAGGGGGTACTGAGGACCTATTCTAACCTGGATCCCACGGGATTCGATTGTTTGAACAACTTTGTTGATGACTATAACATATCCGTGTATATATTTGCTCACCCAGAAGCTTTTGTTGGAAACAAAGATGTGTACAAAATAAAATGTGTGTTTCCTATTTCATTTTACTTTAGCTTAAGAGTTTTACAAATGCAACTGCTCATCGGACAATAATGTCATAGTTTTTTGGTTTTTTGTTGTTGTTGTTTTTGTTTTTTTCATATAAAGTACTATGTTGTCACCAAGAATATCTACATTATTTGACCTTAACCCAGTAGTGTTGGTACAGCAATGATTATTAATCATCTTATGAAATCAGACTCAACAATGGTAAAACAAATGAAGAAAAGAACATGACACAAAATTTCATGTGATGGCATACTCTTGTGTTCATTTATGAAATATGCACAAAACATGAAGATATGGATCAATAAAATCAATCTAAAAATTAAATAATTACATGTATAAAGAAAAAAAACACCAAAGAAATATTAGATATGTTGAAATTAAAAAAAACTTGAACAGAAAATAAAACCTGAAATAATAAATATCCTTCAGCATACACTGGTATGAGTAGTGTTAACAAGAATAATGTTGTCTGGGAAATGCAGTTGTTTGCACATTTGCTGCTTACCACTGTAAATTGCCATGTGACTGCGGTTTTATAAGAGAGGGTGTGTTGGTTGCCTGCTTGGACATGTAGGTTTCAAATGAGTTCCCTGAATTCTTCCCACAAGAATGACTGTCTTTCACTAACACCACACAACATTAGAGCAAATAGTAATACATATATATGTACTTATTTGTGAATCATCATAGTAAAATAAAATTTAGAAATATACTGTTCATGAAGTCCTATTCATATCTCACTTAAACTGGTCGTTGTTGCTATATAGCATTTTGTTTGAAAGTAGTATTGGTTATCCAATAATCAATTATAATTTTTTTAAAAATCAGTTGATTACCATCAACTCTTGATATCTTTTATACTTTGACTTTAAAAGAATATACATGATGAATAATAGCACTAGAGATACAAAATCAACAAAAATCAATTCAAAAACAAATTATATATTAATGCAATCTAAACTTGTTATCGGATAGGTCAACTGGGCAAATGAATTCGTCTTTCTCGGTTGCATTTGACTCTCTGATTAAGAATAATATAATGTAAGTGAAAGCTTTTAGGGGATACATTTAACTCTGCAATATAAATTGGATTCCTTATACTGTACCTCATGAAACATAAAATCAATTATACACCGAATTACTTATTTTTCAATCTATGGGATGGGGAAAATACCTGAAATATATGAGTATACTGATATCTGTTTGACACGATGTCTCTTTATAAAACCTAGATCTCCTTATGAACTGTCTTTCAAAGTGTTGGATTTTACTAATCTGCCATAAAAACCTTTACAAGATGCACCTGTAAATATCACATTTCAACACTAATAGTGTCTTCTTGATAAAGGCAAAATGTAGTCATAGACACTATGTAATCATGATGTAGCATACCAGTTCTAGAAGTACCCCATTCTGCTTTCATTTCAAATGCCACTGAACGCCACTACTCATTGGAAACAGGTGTAGGAGGTGAATTATCATGTATATGTTTCATGTATAATATTAGCATATGAATGATCATTCAGATAAAATGACATCCTCTCATTTTCATTTTCCTGTGTTTTAGCATAGCCATGCTCATATAGCTGCAGAACTGTACCTCTCTGGAAAAAAATATTGTGACGGACAGAGAGCTACAGATCCACCCCTATAAAAACCTTCGATTTACGGCGCACAAAAAGCTGCGCACGGTTGAGGCCTGATATCGTTGTATTCTTGTGTTGCTGTCACATAAATTTAATATAGAAAATTCTTAACATATGTTCCTACTATACTTGTGTCCAAACATACCTTCAAATATTCAATAAAGCCCCATACGAACCGAAAACTCGCAGCTTCCAATGATTTCGTTTGTTGACGTAGCCATGTTAGGTAGCCAGTCAATTCGAATCCCGATTCATTTTCATACTTGAACAATAACGTTTAGATGTGAACTTATATCCCCATACATGTTTTAGTTAATTATTTTGAATAATATATCATCCCAGTTCCGTTAAATAATAATTATTCAAATAGGTAAACTCACGGCAACGCGGCTTTCATTAATCTGGTCCAGTCCCCATCCCTGCCACTGGAGTGTTAAGGACCATAATGGGCTTTTATAGCATTTTCATTTGTCAAGAGCTTATTTTACCTTTAGAAAAACTATATTTATGCCCCCCTTCAAAGAAGAGGGGCATATTGGTTTGCAACTGTCGGTCGGTCGGTAGACCACATGTTGTCCGCTCAATATCTTGAGAACCATTCACTTGATGATAATGATATTTCATATGTGGGTGGGTTATGAGTAGAAGAGGACCCCTATTGTTTTTCAGGTCAAAGGGTCAATCTACTCTGGACATAGGAATATATATAATGTCCGCTCAATATCTTGAGAACCCTTTGCTTGAAAGACATCAAACTTGGCACACTGGTACATCCTAAGGAGTAGATGACCCCTATTGATTTTGTGGTCATGGTCAAGGGTCAAACTGGGCATAGGAATATACTGACCATTCAATGTCTAGAGAACCCTTTGCTTGACAGACAACAAATTTAGTACACTGGTATATCTTCAGAAGAAAATGACCCCTATTGATTTTGAGGTCACATGGTCAAGGGTCAAACTGGACATAGGAATATACTATCCGTTCAATATCTTGAGAAGCATTTGCTTGATAGACATCAAACTTGGTACACTGGTACGTCTTCAGGAGAAGATGACCCCTATTGATTTTGAGGTCACATGGTCAAGGGTCAAACTGGACATAGGAATATAATGTCCGCTCAATATCTTGAGAACCCTTCCTTTGCTTGACAGACATCAAACTTAGTACACTGGTATATCTTCAGGAGAAGATGACTCCTATTGATTTTGAGGTCACATGGTCAAGGGTCAAACTAGACATGGGAATATACTTTCCGCTCAGTATCTTGAGAACCCTTTTCTTGACAAACATCAAACTTGGTACACTGATACGTCTTCAGGAGAAGATGACCCCTATTGAGTTTGTCACATGGTCAAGGGTCACACTGGATATAGGAATATACTGTCCATTCAATATCTTGAGAACTCTTTGCTTGACAGACATCAAACTTGCTACACTGGTACATCTTCAGGAGTTGATGATCCCTATTGATTTTTAGGTCACATCGTCAATCCACTCTTGACATAGGAAGATATTGTCTGCTCAATATTTTGAATTGATGATACTACTCTCAATTAGATGATGTGTGTGTATAACCCTTTTCAATTTTGCACCATGGGGGCATATGTGTTTTACAAACATCTCTTGTTTTTAATTTCTGTTAATCATTCGTGTTGATAACAAATGAAGAGCGAACACATGACTTATAACGAATTTTAAGAATAGATACCAATAGCAACAGGGTTCGAATTGACTGGCTACCTAACATGGCTACGTCAACAAACGAAATCATTTGAAGCTGTGAGTTTTCGGTTCGTATGGGGCTTTATTGAATATTTGAAGGTATGTTTGGACACAAGTATAGTAGGAAAATATGTTAAGAATTTTTTGATATTAAATTTATGGGACAGCAACACAAGAATACAACGATATCAGGCCTCAACCGTGCGCAGCTTTTTGTGCGCCGTAAATCGAAGGTTTTTATAGGGGTGGATCTGTAGCTCTCTGTCCGTCACAATATTTGTTTCAGAGAGCTACAGTTCTGCAGCCAATGCTCATCATGCTAAAAAGACCAACAACAAAAAATATCACCTAACTGGAACAATTATTGATCCCATTGCATGATTGATGATAAGTGATGACTACAAGTACTCTGCTCCCAGGATTTGAACCAGGATCTCCTCATCCATGTTTATTTTGTATTTTAAAAAAATATATTTACATCTTGAATGAGGTGTGTTGCCAATTATAACAAAGCAAACTTACTCGAGCAGAAAGGAATCATACAGAATGAAGTAAACATTTTCTTTCCCACCATTCCCCCTTAAACCTCACTTCATATTAAACACAGAGTGGTTCGTCAGAAAACCATTACACAGTGCACTTCCTGGGGGGGGGGACTCCAGAGTGAAGGACTGCACCAAATATGGAATTTGTAATGCGACCTTTATGGAGATCTTTTCCCAAAATCATTTGTTTCCTTCTGGCACATCTGTTTCCCTCGACTTTTCTCCTCTATGCAATGGCTTAGACTGTCTTCAATTGAAATGGGCATAGGTACTACAAAAAATAATTATGTATTTAAGGTACATTAAACAACACTGAAAATAGATAAAAATCTTACAGATGAATGCCATATTTTAATAGGAATTTCTTTACTTACAGTTTTCTTTAGATAAGACCAGATCTTTCATCCCTTTTTTCAAAGGATCCTCGGTTATGCCAACTTCCACCTCATTTTCCACGCCAGGAGCTTCGTCAGGAATGTTCCACAGCTGAGCCATGCCTGAAATACAAAAATCCATGACTTATCAATTTTGTGTGCATGTTTTGTCAATAGTTATTTTTAAATAAATGATTTGTAAAGCTTCATTTAATATTTATTGTACGGGTTTTGATGTTAGTTATCAATACTGGTTTAAATTCAACAATGGTTACCAGTTTTGAGAAACAACTCTTTGAGCAGCTTTAACTGCTGCATGGAGCTAGCCAGGTCAAAAGACCATTGATCAGTATTACGTGGATCAAACTGGATTTGTTTCCTCTATCTGAACTCCACCTCCCCTTTTTCAATCACTTTGGGTCTCCCAAAACTCCACTCCTTAAAGGACTTGTCCCGCGTTCGTAAATTATTTAAAAACTGGTGTGGGTTTTATCACAATACATATCAAAAAATAATTTATCGGTTTTTATAGCAAAATTTCAGGTTTAATTTGACGTTTCAATCGACTCAAATCGACATCCTGACTTCGAAATCTCTGCTAATGAGGATAGCGGGTCACGTGATGTCATGACGTCATATGCGACAATCGCATCTCTCGCTGATCATATTATTGTGAAGAAACCTGTTATTATTTAACTTCGTTTGATAAATTGTGGTACTGGTAGATATGTTGTTTTTTTATATCAATGACATATTTGTTGTTATGAGATGTTTTCCCTTTTTTTTGAAAACCCTAATAAGTATTTGTCAACAAGAAAACGACGAATGAAACGAAGAAGGACGCAGCCTAGCCTACTGCATATCGTGCATACTAATGTACACGCAACTACATTAAGTTTGTTTGTATTATTTATAATTTACAACCATTCAATTAATTAGTCATGTACCTCGTGTATACAGTTAGTATATCTAAGATAAACAATTCTATTTAAATGAATATTTTCCGTAATAATCCATTGAACAGTCGCGGGTCGAGCATATGCTTAGCGAAAAATGAAGTAAACATGGCGAGATCAAAATAAAAGCAGTTGCTAAAAATAATACGTGAAATAGACAGTGGTTTTTATTATCTTATATATGATTATTAATTATGAACGCTGTAATAATTAGAATGGACACAATAACACCCCCTCCCCTTTAAAAACTCTGTAAACGACGTTGCTCAATGATTTTTTTTTTTTTTTTGGTCCGGGGATGCGTTGAATAATGAATACCTGTTTTAGATATTACACTTTATATATTGCAGCACAGACGGTTCAATTGAGAGTATACGGATATTTCTCAAAGGAACCGGTAACTTTGTAATAATGATAGTAGGTCTATACCATACCACCCTCTTGTATAAAAAAAAAACCCACCAAAAAACAAAAACAAAAAAACACACGCACAAACGAGACTCACAGGTCTTATCGGTCACCCGAGTACTAGTTAAAAGTATTACTAGTCCCAAGAGCTATGGAATCTAGAAAAAACCCTGTTCTAAATATCTAAGCTAAATTCTAATATTCAGCAACAGTATTTAAAAAGAAGAAGATGTTTTCTGAAAACTTCAATGCCCTCAAAAGTGTTGATGAAAGGCTTTGCATAATATAATTTATGCATTAACATTAAACGATATGACTAATTAGGACCCATCCTAGAGTCAAAACCCTGGGGATTGTAAAAATCACAATTTTTTTGTACATCCTTTTCTGCTATTTCTAATTTATATGCATTTATTTTGTTTATGGTATCTGCAAACTTATAGAAGTCCTTCAAGTCATTATATTAATTTTAGCACCACCCTAATACCAAACCCTTACCTTACCCCCTAGGAACATGAAATTCACAATTTTGGTAAAGTACTACCTATTTCTTCCAAATATTCATTTAGTTTCCATAGCATTAAAACAGATATCATTATATGTTTGCACATATGCACTATAAATACCCAACCCTGGAGTCAGAATCTCTACCCCAGGGATCATGAAATTTACAATTTTGGTAGAGGCCATCCTGCTTTATATCAATAATTATGCATTTAATTTTTCTGAAAGATATGCAGGTGTAGAGAAGATTTGTGAAAATTGGTAAATTTTTGCCCCACCCAATTTACAATTTATGCCTCCATGCTTCAAACCAAATTTGAAAAGAATTTAGTAGTTATCAAGAAGTTAAAAATGTTCACTTGTTAATGCACAACGGCAAACAATTGCAACAGGTCACCTGAGTTTACTCAGGTTATATAAAAATCCACAAACGCACACAGGAACCGGTAATTTTGTCTGCAATTTAATAGTAGTAGTATCATACCATCTGTTGTTACTTGGGGTTCTTGAGTTTTCTTGTTGACCAAAATACAAACAGCACCAGGCATGCATTGAAAACTGGGTATTTTTATAAGATCATCATTTATTGAGAACCATTAACACCCAGTTTGATCTTGACACAAGCGATTTGAAAACAAACAAAAGTAGCACATTGCAATATATATATATTATTACTACAGTAACTTGATTCGAAGAGTCGGATCACGTCTCGTTGACAGGCGCGGATCATCAGATCACACGAGACGCGAAGCGTCGAGTTTGATCTGATGATCCGCGCCTGTCAACGAGACGTGATCCAACTCTTCGGATCAAGTTACTGTAGTAATGATAAATTTATTTTATACCCCCTTGTGCATTTTAAATCCACATTTATAAGATAATTAATGTAATCCAAATTATAAAAAACACAGACATACCATGAAATTATGTTTTGTATACGCAGGTTCCTTTGTGACGAGGTCAATATTTTCCACAAATAACGTTGCGTTGTTGCATTGTGACGACATCAGTTTCAGAGGATACTGATACGGAATCAGAAAACCACAGTGTGGTGATCCGGAAAATCGGATCACACGCTGTGAAATCCACAGTATCAGAGAACAATACATTGATGGGTATATAATAAAGAGAAATATCTTTATCTGTAACAATAAAAATCTCAGAACATGTACCAGTAGATAATATAGCAAACAACAAAAAAAGATCATCAACAAGTGTTTCCAAGATCTGATGCTTAAAATCATCTTCACGTTCTTGGGCCCTCAACAGCAACCAAATTGCCATGCGCAAATCGTGTCCGTCTTGTGGCAATGAGTTCATCCTTACTGAAACAAGCACAGGAGGAGGTAAGAGGTGGTGGTCTGTAACCTATGTCCCTGCTGGCTTCCGCAGTAGCTGCTGGACATGTCGGAATCTGGAGACGGCGTTCCACCAAGTTGATGCGCAGAATCTCCACATAGTCTGAAGATTGTATTGAAAATGATAATTAGCATCAAAAGACATCATATCTATACTATTGAACATTATTCACAGTCAATAATCAAAATCAATAGAAGTACAATATGTATTTCAACAACAAGTCGAATATAATCATAGTGTAACAGGAAGGGAGAAAATGCAACGGACCAGACCGGGATTCGAACCCGGCCCCCCTGAATTATCTAGTCAGGTGCTCTACCAATTGAGCTATCTGGCCACCGGCGATCGAACCCAGCTGACCGCTACATTCCTCTCTCCTTAAATGTCTTCACACCTGAAGACATCAACCCAGGATCTTTATCCCCTGGCAGGCATTTTCACCTGTCAGTTCCAGGGGCTGGTCACGGCACCAAATGTAACAGGAAGGGAGAAAATGCAACGGACCAGACCGGGATTCGAACCCGGGCCCCCTGAATTCTCTAGTCAGGTGCTCTACCAATTGAGCTATCTGGCCACCGGCGATCGAACCCGGCTGACCGCTACAATAGTAATGTAATGGCATCGTTTGACTTGCGTATGATAATACATGTAATTGTATTTAATCACTTACCATAGGTGATTGGAGTCTTGTCAGGTTTCACAACTGCGACCTCCCCTTTACTTCTCTTTGGATAACTCAGATGCCACCGTGCTGCTCCAGTCGTTGTTGTAGCTTGGTGTCGTCTGCCATTTTCATTGAAGTGTAGGGTGGCTACACACAATCTGAAAATGATACAGATTGTAAAAGTTTTTGTTTTTTTCAACTTCATTTTCAAAATACTGGTAACCTTATCTTCCTTGTTATAATTCAGCCGAAGAAAAAAACACCTCTTTATCACAAAATATTTCATTCTGAAATTGCATAATTTACTTTAGATAATATCAAACCTATATAGATGTATGTACATTACCTGGCCATCATTGCTGGATAAAAGAAATGTGTATTCTTTGGGGCAAAGTTATTAACCACGTTGTGAAATACTTCTAAACCATAAGTCTGGTGAAGTGGAGACAGCTTTGCAATGTCTTTTAAGAGAAACTGGCTTTCCACAACCTCCCGGAATAATTTATGAGCCCGAGATCCTGTGAAAAAATATATACTAGTATACATTTCATTGAAACATTTTAAAGAGAATGTAGCATTGTTTTGTTACATACAAAGCATGATCCTTTTTAATCCCATACTTAGTATCATGTCTTGATGATTTATAACATTATTAACGAATTGATTCGAATGATATAAAAACCAAATAATCAATTGATCTATTCAAATTTACCTTCTCTTAACCAAAGTCTGTCAGTATCCAATTCCTCGTGTTCACAAGAGTCATGCTTGTCTGCCACATGTTGTGCTATAGAGGCCCACTTATGCTGTTTTAGTTGCCCATTATCTCCTGAGGACACTGCTACCCAGTAGCAATGGTTGATGGCACTTTTCATCCAACACTTGATGCTGCTTCCAACTTCTTTGATACTCCTGCTAAAACAATTTTAAGTATTGATTGATTTCAAATTACATGCACAAGTGGTCAAAACAGTATTTGCAATAATTATGACAGAATTTTAAATATTTCGTATTAATGCTCTAGACTCAATGTGTAAATCAACATACCTTTAGCCAAATGCCATACATCAAAGTAGTGCATTTTCTCAGGATGTTCAGTCCTCGTGTATTTCTTCACCATTGAATGTCTATCCGTCACCAGGTTTGCGACTTGGATGCCTGCATTTTCCAGTGTGTGTAGTCCTCTCTTCAACCCTTCCAGCTCCATATGAGTAGATCCTGATACCTCATTACTCTGCAAAATATTTCAGTCATCAAATAGACACTAATGATGATTGATGACATAGACTTCTCAAAATAAATTTGATTTGAATATGATGTATATTCAATATTGTAGTCATAAATATCATGACTTAGTTAATATGAATAATTTTAATATGAATATGATATACATGTATGATGTGTATACATGGTATATATTTTTATGTACATTGGCTAATAACTGAAGAAATTTAATTACTTGCACCAACTGGAAGTCTAGGATTTTTCCAGAGTCCAACTCCATGAGGGTGTAAGACCCATACTTTGCCGAGTATCCAGGTGAATCACACCGGGCGTCACCTCCTATGGTTATGACTCTTTCCTGGTACATGTTGAGGAGCTCTTGCTGCTGGAAGTCCCAAGTGAAGATCGAAGTAGGAATAACGTATGCAGTCTGGATCCTGTTAAAGGTGGATTTGGATATCATCTCTACTTTCTAGTGTTGGAAGAGGCGTAAAGACTTTGCTACATTAGATCCACTAAACACAATCGCTCCTGCTAACTTAAGGTTCAACCACGGCATACCTTGATGACAATTTTGGCTCTCCCATTGACTAGAATGACCATTAGAGCATGTTGATATTGTTCCTATCATAGTGCCCCGTGTAATATTCACTATAGTTCTGGAGGACATAGTCGACATACAGAGGCGTCAAAGAGAAGATAGATGTATAATTTGAATTTGTATAAATTGTATTAGGCTGGTATTACTGTGTAAGTATGGTCTAAATTATAATGTTATACCATGGTTAGTTGCATCATATTTATAAAAGTTTAAGGAACTTATGACTTCTATCTTCTCTTTGAGGTCTCGGTATGTCGACTACGTCCTCCAGAACTATAGTGTTTTTCTTGACTCCAGTGTTTAACAGGGTGAGCTCTGTTTTTATATGTAAGTAATGAAACGATTAATCGGAGACTGTTATAAGTTCATTACAGGCAGAGAAGGGGTGCAGTGTATATAATTACATATTGTTTACCTTTGTAAATTTGTTAATCTTAAGATTTTGGTGACGACACCGAAGTTTTAAGAGGGGGTAAATGTCACAAGTGTGACTATAAGAATGAATGTATATGCCATTGTGCTCAACAATAGGATAGGAATTGTTTTCATAAATTATAATTTTAATTTTGATGTCATTTCTAGAGTGATGATGTTTTGATTGATTGATGGTTTTCCGCCACACTCAACAATTTTTCAGTTATCTGATGAAGAGAGAACCCAGATACAATGTCTCCACCGACCTTCCGCAATAAAACTGGGACACGTTCTCACTTACCGACGCGAGCGGGATTCGAACCAGCGCCGAGCAGAGGCGAGAGGCCGTGTGATTTGGAGCCCGATGCTCTAACCACTGGGCCACGGAGGCCCCGATGATGATGTTTTGAATGTATTATATATCTACATATATTATACATAAGTGCTTCATGTTTCTTCACATTTATATTATAACTTGTGAAAGGTGGAGATAACGAGCAGTCATCAATCTCATAACTCCTACAAGCAATACAAAATAGATAGCTGGGCAAACACGGACCCCTGGACACACCAGAGGTGGGATCAGGTGCCTAGGAGGAGTAAGCATCTCCTGTCAACCGGTCACAACCGCCGTGAGCCCTATATCCTGTTCAGGTAAACGGAGTTATCCGCAGTCTAAATCAGTGTGCCAAGAACGGCTTAACAATCGGTATGAAACACGTCAGATAGCATTTGACCCAATGGTAGGTTGTATTGACGTACTAGATCGTTATAACGACCATAGAATTTGCGAAATGCTGACTTCAATCGAGACTGTTGAAAGCCCTGTACCATCAACTTGTTTGTCAGTAGCTTACCTCGATTTAAAAACTTACTATACGCAGAACAAGCTCTTGCATATCGAATCAGTTGAGATATATGAGCACCATATGCAGGTGATAATGGAATATTTCTACATAAATATGGGAAGTTGACGATGGAGAAGCTGAAATCATCCCGTTTGTCATACAGTTGAGTTGTCAATTTGCCGTTAATGTCTACTTTCAATAAAATATCTAAGTATGAAACAGAAGTGGACGACTCTATGGTGACCTTTATTTCGAGATCACAGGGATATATCAAATCGACATATGAATGAAAGTTATTATTGTTAGTAGACAAAACGTCATCGAAATGTCGAATTGAAGGCCACAGCGAGAGATTTTTTATTCTCACGTAAAGGTTGTTGAATAAATTCTGCTTCATATGAATATAGAAACTGGTCAGCTAACAAAGGAGCACAATTCTTGCCCATGGGAATTCCAACAGACTGTTGGAAGACCTGATCACCAAAGACCACGAAGATATTGTCAATGAGAAACTCTAGCATATTTTTTATTTCAACGTCAGAGTACTTGTGCGTGGAATCAGAGTGGTGTTTAACAAAGTAAGGTTTTGAATGACTGATCACTAAATATGAATATTCCGTTTTCCATTTTTGTTGAAGAAGTAACTGTCTATGATGTCAAAAAGTCTAGTCTTTAATTTATCGTATGGAATGGTCGTGTATAGTGTTGAAAAGTCATAGGTTTTAATATTATTGATTTGTGAAAAATTCTGCGATTTCAAGTTTACTAAAACACGCCTGCTAATCGATCAATTGCTTAACAAGAGGTTATGTATCGAAATCAAAAGAGATCGGTGATGCAATCGATACCCAAATTTCACATGCATAGATGGTGAGCTGTCTCGATGCAAGCAATTGTTGAGATTTTAATTAAAATGTAAGAATGTGATTCGATGAGTAATTCTATTTTCTATTGTTTTACACTCTTATGAAATGGAAGGGTCATCGATTAGCAACGATTTTTGTTCTGAAGCGAGGGTCGTTGGAGCGAAAACGCTGTCAGAAAATCGTATTTACCGACAGGAATTTGTGTTTATTTCATTTTAAACATAATTGTCAATTTTCACCATTTATTTTGCAGCCCTTCATTGGCAGTGGTGACGTCTCCATATGAGTGAAATATTCTCGAGAGGGACGTTAAACAATAATCAATCAATACATATTCATATGAAGCAGAATTTATTCAAAAACTTCTGCGTGAGACGAAAAAATATCTTGCTGTGGCCTTCAATTCGACATTTAGATATAACGACGGTTTATCTATTAACAATAATAACTTTCATTCATATGTCGATTCGATACATCCTTGTGAGCTCGAAATAAACCACAGAGTCGTCCAGATTGATCACTGTTCGTTATCTCCACCTTTGATGAATGAAATTTGTTATTGTTAAAACATAATAAATCGTCGAGATATCTAAATGTCGAATTGAAGACCACAGCAAGAGATTTTCCTCTCCACTCTGCGAAGCGAAACCCTTGGCCAGCGAAGATATGTAGCACTTTAAACAACAATTTAACAACAACAAAATAAGGCAGAAAGGTGTTATCGCTAGAAACCGAAAAGACCAAAGTGATGATGAAGATGACCTTGTCATCAGTCTATGGTAGTTCTGGTGACAGTGATGGTATTGATACTAATAGTGCTGATGACAGCAGTAGTGATAGTGAAAAGGAAATTTATATAATCAAAATTGGTACCGTATAAGTTTTACATATACCATCTTCAAGGAGAAGAAGAGAAAAGTTTCCAGACAAATTCAAGACCTATATATTATATGTGATCTGTGTCAATGATAATGAAGTAAAATTGTTGTGTAAAGTACTAAAGGCTATATATCACAAACAAGTTAATTTTCACTTTCATAGTTAACTCGATATCATGAGATGATTCATTCTGATGCGGCCATGGCACGAGCGGGTTCGTACGCTCATTATCGTGAGAACCATTCACTTGACCGTAATGAAGTTTCTTGTATCGGTTGGTTATGAGTAGAAGACCCCTATTGATTTTTTGGGGTCAAAAGATCTATATTCAATCCACTCTTGACATAGAAAGATACTATCAGCTCAATATCTTGAGAACTCTTTCCTTGAGAGACATCAAACTTGGTACATTGTGAGGAGTTGATTTCGATGTCACATGGTTAAAGGTCGCTGTGGTGGTCTAGAGGTAGAGCATTCACCCCGCATGCGAAAGACCAGGGTTCAAATCTCGGCCGAGAGACCTAAGTCGTTCACAAAATAGGTAGTGAGTTCCATCGCCAAACGCTCGGCATCGGGTGTGAATGTCACAGGTCCTAGGAGATGACCTTCAAAACGGAACGGATGTCCAGTAAGTGTGGCACGCTAAAGAACCTCCACTGCTCAATGACCCTAAGCGCTGAGCAAAGGCCTAAATTTGAAGCCCGTCAGCGCTCTTATTGACGTCTCCATATGAGTGAAAACTTCTCGAGGGGGACGTTAAACAAGACACAATCAATCAACCAAACTGAACATAGGAAGATACTGACAGTTCTGATTTTTTGTATGTCGCTACACGAGGCAAAGAGGAGCTGATTTTAATCAGATTTTTGAGAACCCTTTCCTTGATAGTTATCAAACTTGGTACACTGATACATAATAATGATTTAGATTTAGATGATTCCTGTTGATTTTGAGATCGCACGACCAAAGGTCAATTTGGACATGGGAAGATACTGTCAACTCAATATCTTAAGAACCCTTTACTTGACAGACATCAAACCTGGTACATTTGTACATCCTAGAGAGTAGATGACCCCATATGATTTTGAGAACCATTTGCTTGACAGACATTAAACTTGATACATCATTAGGGGTAAATGACCTCTATCAAATTTGGGTTCATACGGTCAAGGGTCAAACTGGACATAGTAATATATTGTATCCTATATTTTAAGAGACCACCGACCTTCCGAAAGTAAACTGGAAAACTTTCTCACTTACCGTGGGGTTCGAATCTCGCCGGTAAGTGAGAAAGTTTCCCAGTTTACTTTCGGAAGGTCGCCCCTCTATTTTCTCCCGATCACCACTACGTTATGTAAGGAAATCTAATTTACATCATTATGGCGAACAGAGTGTAAAGGGGTGACGATATACGGTGTATGATGGTGTATTAAGTGTATATATGTATATTCCTGTTACCAGAGGGGGAGTTAGGACACACTTCTGACACTTAAAGAAAACCCCCTTTCCGCATCTGATGATGATGTCTAGCCTACTCTTGAAAATGAAAAAGAGTATCCTGCATTAGATGCATTTTTAGCTCTTCTGAGCCAAAGGCTCAAAGAGCTAATGCTATGGCCATTTGTGCGTAAACTTTTTAGAAAAAGGGCTATAACTCAAGAACCCCTTGGCCAATTTTTTTCAAATTTCTTACAGGGTATCATTGGCCCAAGGGCTTTCATACATACTAAATACAGGGATGTGACCCTTTAACAAGGGGAGATAATCAGGAAAATACAAACAAAAGTAGTGGTTGCTAAAAAATCTTCTTAAGAACCACAGGGCAGATTATCACCAAACTTACACATAAGGATGAGGATATGTTGTAGATTGAAAATTGTTCAAGGCATTACCCTGGGGCAAAGGGCGTGGTCTCAAGGTCACTTCAAAGTTGACCTAAATTTAAAACTTTTTTAAATTCCTTAAATCTTAGATATTTTAGTCATTATAAGGACTAGGATCATCAAATTTTGACAGTTGATGCATCTTAGGACCTTGTGTCAAGTTGTCTCAAAAGTAGGTCACGGTGACCTACTTTTTGAATTTTGCAGGTATTTATTTTAAAATTAATTTTGATGCATATCTTGGACACTTTGAAGCCTATGATCATCAAAACTTGTCAGTTGGTGGATCATGGGACCTTGAAATGCGTCAACTGAAAAATAGGTCACCGTGACCTACTTTCTGAATTTTATGGCTTATCATTTATAGATATATTTTAAGTTGTTATTTCAAATACCGAGAGGTTTAGAATCATCAAATCTTGTAAGTTGATGCATCTTGAGGCCTTGAAACATATTTAGAAAAAAAGTAGGTCACAGTGACCTACTTTTTGAATTTTGCAAATATTCAAATTTCACATTTTCAATTTTAGATGCATATTTTGGGCACTGTAAAACCTAGGATCATCAAACTTTGTCAGTTGATGCGTCTTCAGTCTTCGGTTTGTGTCGACCAAAAAGTAGGTCACCGTGACCTACTTTTGCTATTTAACAGCTAAATTACTATATTTCAGACACTATTTGACCTACAATCATCAAACTTTGTCAGTTGATGCATCTTGAGTCTTCGGAGTGTATCGACCAAAAAGTAGGTCACTGTGACCTACTTTTGGCATTTCACAGTTATATTTATATATTTCAGTCACTAATTGACCTACAATCATCAAACTTTGACAGTTGATGCATCTTGAGTCTACGGAGTGTGTCGACCAAAAAGTAGGTCACCTTGACCTACTTTTGGAATTTGACGGCTATATTTATATATTTCAGATACTATTTGACCTACAGTCATCAAACTTTGTCAGTTGATGGGTCTTGCATGTTCGAAGGGTTTCGACCAAAAAGTAGGTCAACTTAACCTGCTTTTGGAATTGGACACCTATATTTATATATTTCATATACTATTTGACCTACAGTCATCAAACTTTGTCAGTTGATGCGTCTTGCATGTTCAAAGGGTGTTGACCAAGAAGTAGGTCACCTTGACCTACTTTTGGAATTGGACGGCTATATTTATATAATTCAGATACTATTTGACCTA